>NC_058065.1:6073250-6210750 GCF_020085105.1 Siniperca chuatsi | reverse complement strand
GCACAAATTGCAGTGATTTTTGGATTTGATAAGAGTATGAAGAGCAAATTTCTCTGACTTACCATTTTCTTAACATTGTTTTTCTTCTCATCCTCATACACTCCCTGTGTGCCTCCCACTTCACCCTATCAAAAGCTAACTTCTGTCCCTGCCCTCTCCCTGGCCTCTTCTGCCATCTTTCTCTTTTCCCTCCCACCACCTCTCCTCTCACTTCCTCCTCCCTCCATGCATCGACTCATGTTTGCCCATGATTTAAAAAGCTGTTCATTATTCATGGGCCTTCTCTGTTAACATATTGACCATACTTAGTCTTTAACTTGGTCAAATAGCAGGCAGCTCGCATCCCTGTGTGAATCGTGGATATGGGCATGAGTAAATTAAGATTTAACCTTGCTTTCTTGATGCTATTTCACATGTTGGTTTGAAATCAAAAAGCTCCTATGTACAGCTTGCAAACACACAGCGTACTTCAAAATCCTCCCTCAGCAGGCTCTTAATCAATATTTCAATATGGGTACGCTCTCAAATCTATAATACATGCACCTCTAACTCGATTTCCCTATCTCTATCAGGGAAGTGCGTGAATTTGCCAATGGATCCGTGTGCCTGGAGTGTGATAGCCAGTGTGAGAAAATGGATGGGAACACCATGACATGTCTTGGCCAGGTAAGACACACCCGAATCCACTTCAGACACCCTCAAACTCAACTTACTTTTCACCTAATGATACTTTCCAGAGAGTTAGACTTCTCACATTTAGATTAAAACCACTCCTCTCATTTTTCTGTTCAAGATAGTCTCATATCTTATGCGTGTTAAAGTAGATTTCCAACTTATTTTGTGGGAGTCTATCGGTCTTGCGCACAGGATTTCAGGAGGTATAAGTGCTGTGTTTGCAAAGGTGAATGATAGGTTAATGGGAGGAATGATAAACTACTGTGGCTACTTTAGGAGGCATGCTTTTGGCAAGCATGCATACACACACTCAAAGCAGCAAAATTAGATTAGTTTCTGACCTTCCCGTAAAGTCACTTTTAGAGTCTCGGATGTGATCACACCACGACTCTCCGAAATGTTAGAATTTCCCTTTTTAAAATGTCAATAGAGATACACAAAAAACCATGCATCCATAAACAAACAGTATGTTCAACAAACATTCTTCTCATGGAAAGCTGCAGCAGTAGAAAAAAATTACTCTATAGCAACTTCTTTATAACTTTATAACAACATGTGCGGCAGACATATGCAACATAACAGGGGCCACAAATAGACATTGCTTCGTTTTTTTAAGATTGAGCCTGACAATATTGTATATTTTTCTTATTGTCAACAAATCCCACAAAACAACCAAAACTAATGTTGTCCAAAAAGTATTCAAAACTACAGTGGGTGAAAATTCTCAGTGCACTGCAATTTAAGAAACATAGCACAAACAAACAAACAAGCACTTTGACAACATATACATCACATTTACAATAACAAATAGTAAATAGCAATCAAATTAAGATACACCTTTTATCGATTTCATGAAAATGCAGCATAAAGAAGTGAAAACACAAGCAAATAAAGAAAAGCTGAGTCTTAGAGAGTGACAGACATTGGTGGAAAGTAGCTACGTACATTTACTGGAGTACAGTCTTGAAGTACTTTACTTGAGTATTTCCATTTAATGCTATGTTGTACTTTTACTTGACTAAATTTTAGAGGCAAATATTATACTTTGTTCTCCACTACACTTATTTCACAGCTATAGTTATAGTTACCTTTCAGATTAATATTTCATACACATATCAAATGATCAGTTTAAAAATAAAAAATACGATAGAGTATTACATATATAACTCCCCAAAAGTATATAAAGCAGTTAAAACTAGCTTCACCTCAACCAGCTACAATATTAAAGTACTGCTTACATGTTAATGCAGTAATGCAGTAATGATTCAGTAATATAATAATATAACAATTACAGGGGCCATTATGCATAATGACTACTTTTATTTTTGATACTTAAATTAATTTTGCTGACATTACTATTACACTTTCACTCAAGTAAATTTTTGAATGCATGATTTTTACTTGCGATGGAGTATATTTACATTGTTGTATTGATACTTAAGGTACCTGATGTGATGTGAACATCACTAGCAACAGAACTCAGTTACAACACAATAGAAGTTTTGGGGGACACTAAAAGCACGAAGCATGCTAGTGATTACTAAAGCATATATAGCAAATACTTTCAATAATATTGGAATCATTTTATGTTAAAGGTCCAGTGTGTAGGATTTAGTGGCATCTAGCAGTGAAATTGCTGTTTGCAACCATTTAAATACGTACCCTCCCTTTCCAAGCGTGTAGGAGAATCTACAGTGGCCGCGAAACTCACAAAAAAAGCGAACGGCCCTATCTAGAGCCAGTGTTTGATTTGTCCATTCTGGGCTACTGTAGAAACATGGCGATGCAACATGGTGACCTCTGTGGTAGGGGACCTGCTCCCTCTGTAGATATAAACAGCTTATTCTAAGGTAATGAAAACACAGTGATTCTTATTTTCAGGTGATTATAAACTAATGAAAACATACTTATAAATATTATATTCCACTACTGCCAATAGCTCCTCCTAAATGTTACACACTGGACCTTTTTAAAACTAAAATAAATATAGTTAGCTCTTTTTCAAACATCATTGACGAGTGGTTGATGTATTTATCTGTTTTCCGCCAGACATTTCTGTGGTGTTGGGCTTTCAACTTATCTCTTATTGTGTTTTCTGTATTTGCAGTGCATTTCTTTATGCTGCGTATATGTGTTGTCAAATTGCAAATGTGTTTCATTTGCTTCTTTATTTAGTTTTTTCCGTTGTTTTCTTAAGTTGCAGTAAGTTGAGCTCTTTTTGACCACCGCAGAAAACAAAAAACAGCATAAATTAGCCACACAGTTGCACTGATTGGCATGTTCTTCTATTAGAATAAACTCGGGCACTGTAGTTTACTTTGAGTTAAACCTTCTTACACTGTCCTAGTGCAATAGACACAGACTAGTGCACCAAATGTGTGTTGGACCGTCGCTGACAAATATTTGTTTACTCCTGTTTGAGTAACGTTTGTAACGACACTGCCTGTCAAATTACTTAGACCTGTTTTTAAAGTGTCATATCAATAGTAATGAATAGGCTTAAGGGTTGAATGCCACAGACAGGGAACGAAAGTACCGTGAGGCGAACTAGCACGTTGTTGGTTTTGTTAAGATTATCGTACCTTTATCCTTTTAGGGGTCGTGAGCCGAAACGGTTTGAAAAGTCTGCTACACCACCATTTATGGAGGCTAATTTTACAATTGTGGTGTTACAGAAAGTTGTATCTAATGTGCTGCATGACTTATTTTGTAGAATTTAGCAGTTGTGTGAGTAACCTTTTATGATTGTCCCTGGAGACAGAGAAAGAGAGGGAGAGCGAGAATAAGATATGAAGAGAGAGACACAGAGACTGCTGACTTTGAGATGTTGGTCACAGTTGAGTGGTAAATAACACCAGAGTCAATCAACCACAGGCACTCTCACACACAAATACACATGCGTACGGCACACGCAGACATACTTGAATGCATTCAGACATCTGTATGCGTCCGCACTCACACGCACACACATGCATACACACAAACATGCAAAGTGAGAATAATGTTTATTGATGGCGTGTGTCTGAATGTGTCAAACTGCGAGAAGCTGTCCATCAGGTCACCGTGGTCGTCATTAGTAACAGAGCGCAGCGCCATAACTCCAAGCACCCAGAATACAACAGTGCGCTTTGACAACAACTCTTGCACACACACACACACACACACACACACACACACACACACACACACAAGTTCACACCTTCATTGCTTCAGACATATGCACAAGCATAAACACACACATCAGGTACTGTCAGTTATTCTCTTCCTACTTTCATACACACGTACACACACACACAACTATCCATCTCACTTATTCATGATCCTGTTGCAGCTGAGCTCCTGCTCAGTTACCACTTGTCATCTCCTCCATCACATTCTATGCACCGTACTTTGACATGACCTGATTCCTTATGCATTTTGCCAATTTTAGCAGGGGTGCAGCGGAATACACGCTTGGCAATTTTGCTTAACACATTATAAATCACTGAATGGAATTCATGTGGGTCCTGCAGTGGTAGGAAGTGAGCAAATTGACATGATTCGCCAGGTTTGAATTTGATTCTGTTCAATTTTATTCTCTCCTCTAATACATTTTACTATATCTCCATTCTTTCCTCTTGCTTAATCCCATTCCATTTTCCATAACTTAATTTTTTCCTACTGGTTTCCTTCACCTCTTTGCCCATCCTTTTGCCTTACATTTCTTTCTCTCTGTTCATTCCCTGCCCTTTCCATCTTACTAACTGCTTTACTGCACCCTCCACCTCTTTTTCTTTATTCATCCCTTGTCCACCACCTCCCCCTAACCCATCCTCTCATCTTCCTCCTCCTTGTTCTGCGCTCCTCTCAGGGCCCGGACAAATGTGTAAAATGCCTTCACTTCAAAGATGGACCCAACTGCGTGGAGAAGTGCCCCGATGGGTTGCAGGGCGCCAACAGTTTCATCTTCAAGTACGCCAAGGCCAACAACGAGTGTCATCCCTGCCATGCCAACTGCACCCAGGGGTAAGAGAGGGATGACGCATAAAGATGTGTGTCTGTTTAAAAATGAATGCATTTCTTTTACATGTTTTCTCGCCTTCGAGTGTCCTCCAGCTTAGGTGCTTTTATGCTGTTAAAGCATCATGAAGACAAACTGGATTGGACATGTGGTGCCTCCCTCCCAAGGAGAGTGAGAAAGAAAAAGAGAGAGGGCGAGAAGATGACTTAATCTTGCAGCCGCTCGATTCCCTGAGTTTGTAGCTAGCTTCTGGGGGTCCTCCGGTCAGGGGCAGAATGTAGTGACTCTTAAGGCCATAAGCAGTACAGTGCAGATGAACTATGAATGCAGGGATGGTTGCAGAGAGACAGTGAAAAATACATGTCATGCTGGCTGGAACAAAGAGCATCCCAGTCTTCTGTGATCACAGGAAGTCACAAATCAAAACATGTGCTGGAGCAAAAGGTCACCTTAACAGCCTCAAATTGGCATAAACTTATTATATTATTATAAGATTTCTCAATTGCAGCATAATATTGTATATGCAATGGAGATCCAAAAGGTCTAGAAGTATCTTATTATAGACTGTTATTGTAGCTACAGGACAGAGTTCTCTGTGTGTGGCATGGCAAACAAAATAAAGAAAATTAGCTATTCTGCTTACACCAGAACAATAAAGAGAAAGCCTGCTCTACTTGCTGTCAAAAACAATGAGGTTTTACACCCTTATTTGCTTTCTTACCAAGAGTTAGATGAAAAGATTGATACCACTCTCATCTCTGGCTACAGCCAGTAGCCAATTAGCTCAGTTTAGCATAAAGACTGGAAACAGCTAGCCTTGCCCTATCCTAAGGTTAAAAAAAAGTCCACCTACCAGCACCTCGAAAGCTCAGACGATGTTTTGTTTTTAAACCTTTGGACAGAGCCAGGCTAGCTGTTTCTCTCTGATTCAAGTCTTTATGCTAAGCTAAGCTAATCAGCGTGTGGCTATATATTTAACGGACAGACATCAGAGTGGTATCGATCTTCTCATGGCAACAGATCAAATAAGAGTATTTTATCAAATAAATAAATTGAATTGAAATTGAATTATTTCCCACAATGTCGAACTATTCCTTCAATGCCTTAAAGGGCGATATACATGACAGGCTAATATACAAAGAAGTGCAGAGTGCAGGGCTTCAGAGAGTGCAAAACAAACTTGTAAATAAACTCACAGTTTAGCCACTACCCAGCTGTCTCCCTACACAAACACACTTTAATGCAGAGGCCAAAGCAGGAAAAGCATGGAGGCTGTTGATATAAAGAACATGTACCTTCTTTACTTACCAACATGCAGAGTTTATGTCTTCATCCTCTCAAGCCTTTAGAACGCAGTGTGGCTGTGACTTTGAACTTAAGCCTTGGCCTTTTACTTTTTCACTAAAACTGGGAGCATGCCATCAGGGAAGCAGCTCAACACTGGGGGGATGGGTGGGTGAGGGGTGAGGTGGAGCTTGTCTGTGGTCTCAGCAAACAAAGTTAGAGTTGAATCCTAGCAACAGCTCTGAGGTGAAAAGGGACTTAATACACTGTCCCTCACATAGCAGGAGGTCATTTTATTTCACTGCAGCTACCCTCTAAGTGTTGTTAATATCAGCGCAGCTTTAAAGAGGCAGAGTGAAGGAGTTTTTAAAAAAGTAGGAGGGGTAAAGAAGGGAAATACAATTGCTGTAAAAGAAAGAGGGTTAGAAGGGAAGGGAGCAAAGGTACAAAGCAGAGGAGAGGATAGATGTGAGGTTATAATTCATCCCATGACAGCTTTCACAGATACACACATGCATGTTCCTGACTCTGTGAACACTAATCTGTAGTTGGCATGACAACACCTCCATCACACCTTGTCATCTTATCCTGCCCTCCAGCCACAGGGTGCTGGGGATTAACATCAAGACAAAAGCTGAGGCTGGGTATTTGAGGCTGTGAGACAGAGGTCAAAGGTCAGTGTCAGGAACAGCACAGCACCTTTACAGCTGGTAAAGAGTTACTGTCTCGCTAAAAGACACTTCAACAGGGCAGACGATTAAACCAGAAGCCTCATTACTCTACCTCAAAAGTTTTTAAGGAGAGGTGAAGGTGAGGCGCGGAGGGAGAGATGTGAGGCAAAGATACTGCATGAGGTGAAGGTGACCAGTGCAAGCCGGTGTTCTAAAATCAACAGAAAGTTAGTTATTGTAGTTTGGCCCGCTCATTTGGCCTCCTTATCAATACGATCAGCAGAAGCAGTGGCTGTGACACAGCTCATGGAGGCAATTAAGGTACTTTAAAGGTCCAGTGTGTAACACTTAGGAAGAATGGTTGGCAGAAATTAAATATAATATGTTAAAAAAGTATGCTGTCATTAGCGTATAATCACCTGAAAATAAGAACTGTTGTGTTTTCATTACCTTAAAATAAGCCTTTTTTATGTACAGAGGGAGCAGGTCCACTTCCACGGAGGTCACCATGTTGCACCGCCATGTTTCTACAGTAGCCCAGAATGGACAAATCAAACACTGGCTGTTGATAGGACCGTTCGCAAGTCTTGCAGCCACCGTACCTTTTCCTACACGATTGGAAAGGGAGAGTGAGGCGAGCGGTATTCAAATGGTTGCAATGTGCAATTGATGCCCCTAAATCGTACACAATGGACCTTTAACCCAATTCCTGCAATTTGCGTTGCACTCCTTCTTTTCGGAGTCATAACTCAGTCAAATCTATTTTTAGATTCAGTGTGACTTATACTTTCCACTGACATCATCATATGATGCCCATCACGAATAAATGTCCATAAATCTGCTTAGAAATCATATAATAAAACGCTACTTAGAACTTCTTAACTAGCCTAAGAATAACCACATTTTTTTTCAGTATCAAAGTAATCCAGTGATAGTTGTCTGTCAGTGTCAGACTTTGAAAACCCCTTTTCTATCTTACTGACAAAAAATGTATAAATACTGATGGAAAAATACAACTATTATCAAAAGGCAACACTGTCTAAATAAGAGAAGAATATGTACCTGGCTCGTGATGTTTATTGTCTGACCACTCCTTTGTTCTCTAGGGAGCCAGGAAGGAAACTCTGTGGCACACACACTCAAACACACATCCACGCACACACAACACTGGATACAGACACTGATTGCTCTTTAATTAGCTATTTGGTGCACCATTTAATTGACAACAAAGTGACTTTGGAGGAGCCACAGTTATCACCGATTTAATTCAAAGTTAGCCTGCTCTCCTAATTTGCTATGTAATTTGTTGTGTCTTGTGCACGCACGCGCACACGCACGCACACACACACACACACACACACACACACACACACACACACACACACACAGAAGCATTCAAAAACTGTTCTCCTGTGTCTGTCCTGCTGTTCAAAGTCCTCCACTCAAGGAGCAAGAATTAATGAGCAACTAAGAGTCTGCTCTAATCACTTCGTGCTTACCTAATGCTAAAAACTCCACTTCTCACTGACTAGTGTGCTATCAGCACTCTGTTCCAGTGGCTTTGATTGTTGAGATAGTAAGAAAAAAAAGGGTAAATGTGATTCTGTTAAAGATGCAGAGTCAGTCAAACAGAAATAGATTTTCTTCTTTTTCAAAATAAAAAATTAGATAATGGATTACCATAGCCTTTATTTACTGTATTTATCATGAAATTAACATTTACAGAAAAATATGTGCACCACATTACCCGTTAAACCTGCAATAACTGATTTTATTGGCCACTTTGGTGCAGCAGAAATGAGTAGGAGAAAAACAAGGATTATAGTATAAAAAAATCTAGCACTTGCAATGCTATAGTATGTACAATCTAATAGAAGAATTTCTCCTGCTGCTGTATTTATGGAAAAGGCCTGTGTAAGGTCTAGCTTGGATGTTAAAGTAAAGCAGCTGTGATGGGGGTGTATTAGGCCGATAACACCCCTAGAAGGCTCAACAGTAAACCCTGTCATCCCAGAATATAATCATCTACACGCCACCTGCACTGACCTGACACTGCACATAGTCCTCAACATCAAGCACAATATTTCTCAACCTTATTTCTGTGTTTCAGCTTTGAAGTAACTGAAGTAACAGACAAATACTCAATGGAGAAACAAATAGCCTTACTCTGCCTTGTTTCTAGATTTTTAATAGATATTGAAAGGGTGCCTTAGTTTTCTTTGAGATTTGACGGTTTTCCTTTAATTTCTCCAAAGGGTTAACACCACTTTGTTTAGAAAATGCCCTGAGAACCAGATGATGCAGAAATGTTTTCTCAGTCCAAAACTCCATTTCAATATCACGTGAAACAAACAAGAACAATGCTTGCCCACCCAAACGCTTCTTCCTGTCATATTGACAAGTGGTCTGCTGTGCTCTGGATTCAATTTTCCACAGGTCCCTGCCCAGTGACAGCTGACTGACATGGAAGAAAGACAACATGAGGTTTACTCATAACCTGTCCCTGATTTAATGGATGATCTCTCTGGTTTGTCTGCCCTGCAGGTGTGTCGGGCCAAGACTCCAAGATTGTGTTGGGATGATGGACAGGTAAGGGATCTCCGGATACATTTGTAATGTGGGACTGGGAGACCACCATCAGATCCTGCCACTACTCATTAAAGTTTCTCATGATACTCATTAACAAACATGCAGGCAGTTTTGTGTTTTATAATTGATGGATGACTTAGGAATTTTGTTCCGGTCTAAACTTTATAGGTCTTGTGGTCTACTTGTGCCACTGAATTTAATGTATGTCAGTGGAACCTATGTCAATCACATCAATCAAAAAATATTATTCATTAATTATTATTAATGTACTCATAATTATTGTTAGTGGAAGTGAGAGTAGTGGTTGTAGTGGAGTTGAATCTGTACTAGTGACACAGCAATAGATACCACTCTCATATCTGTCTGTATGAAACTGGAGTCAGGAGACAATGAGCTTAACTTAGCTTAGAATAAAGACTGTAAACAGGAGGAAACAGCTAGCCTGAATCTGTAAGTTAAAACACATCCACCTACCAGCACCTCTAAAGCTCACTAATTAACATGTTATCTATTTTTGTGTGTAATCCATACACAAACCAAAATGTTAAAAAAAGTTGTGGTTTTATGGGAATTTAGGTACTGGAACTTTCTGGAGTCTTGTCACCACAGTGAGGTTGTCAGGTAACCAGTGGGGACTCCAGGCACTAATTGTTATTATACATTTTAGCACACCTCAACAGTATGCCATCCTCGCATCACTACACTACATGTTATGACATGACTTGGACTTGCCCCAAAGAACTAAAAAGCAGCTCAGGTTACTATATTACCATACTACCTCTACTGCTACTAGTAACAAAGCTACTGATACTACAATTAGAATGATATAAACAAGCAGAAAAACAACAGCTACAACCAAGTAGAATTAACAAAAAGTATGGAAGAGTTTGTGAACAGCCACACAACCTAAATAGCCTTAAGACACAGCAACAACTGTATTAAAATACCCATAAAAACAAGTGAGCTTTACAATTAGAGCACATTCAAAAGAGTAACAAACTCATTAGAATGTAACCAAACCAGCAAACCCATAAAAAGGGGGTCTTGAAACAGAGGAAACAGAAATTAGACCTTTTTATACTCCCTCTGGTAGACTTCTGCTGAGTCTCTTGTCCCAGAGTTGTTCTTTTGCTCTTACAATGGCATTATTCCCCTGTCTCATCTGGTGACCCCATGTTGCTTGTTCTGCTGTAAACCCTTTCCTCCTAATTAAAGAAGTCCTTTCCCTTGTCTCTCACCTACTGCTGTCTCACTCTCTGTTTTTTGTCTCACCACCAGTTTCTCGCTTTCGTTTTCTTTTTGTTTTTCTCTTTTTCCTCCATTGTTGTTGTTTCTCCTTGTCTCTCTTCCCCCTCTCGACCTAATCAATCCAAACTGCTGCATTACTATTCACCACATGGCTGTATATCTCATTATGTTGAAACCCACAGCTCCCCCTTCTTTAGGTTCATATGGCAAACGCTGCGGCACCTTGCTCTACCATAGCTCCATGGTACATGAGTTTACCATTAGCTGCTAATGGCCTCTACAACTAATAGTGTTTTGAACTGGGAGTGTTTGTGATTCTGTTGTGTTTAAAAAAAAACATAAGTGGACAGAGAAGATTCTGGCACTGTCGAAGGTGAAAATGGAATAGAGATGGGTGGGAAAGAGGGGAAGGATCAGGAAAGAGAGAGTAATTGAAGGACAGAATTGAGTGTTAGCATTAACAGTAGACCCAAGTGCAGGAGGTAAGTAAATGGCAAATGCATTAGTGCTATCATTAGTAAAGAGAAAGAGCTTTTAACTTCCAACCTTTAGGCTTGCCTTACACAGATTTTCCCCCAGAAGATTCAGAAGCAATTTGCGACAGATAGGCACTTTTAATTTCTCATTTATTTGGAGTGATAATAGATAATAAATTAGGCTGGAGACCACATAAAAATTACATCAAAGCAAAAATTTCAAAGTCAATTGCAATACTGCTTAATTTCTAAATCAAGCTTCATTATATGCCTTATGTGAACCATATAGCGTTGTATGGGTTGGTGGAAATGGGACCCCCCCCCCAAAAAAAAAGAAAAAACAGACAAAAAAACAAAACAAAAACCCAGCTGTGTACCTGTATGTCTGACTTTGGTTTTTGATTGTAAACTGAAGCCACAAAATCAGAGGAGAATAATAGGGAGGGGTGCAAAATGAAGAGCGCAGAAAGGTGGTGAGGAGGTGAATAAAATTTGTGGGAAGTATAAACTCTCCCAACAGTCATGTTAAGGCTTCTTGGATAATTGTTTTTGGTGGAAGAATGGGACTGATCTATTAGAAAGAGTCAAGCATCAGTCAAAGAGATCAAAGATGACATGCATGTTGTTAGAGCAACAGAAAGGCTATTATAGGCTGTTCAAGTGTGCAACATACAAGACACTTGAATGAAAACAAGCTTTGCCTCTATTTCTCCCTGCTGAAAATGCCTCTATTAAGAGCATTGTTGCTGCCCCTTGATTAGAGTTTTGTGGTCATTTTAAACAAAGATTTCCTGCATCACATTTCTTAGCTGCAGCCAATCAAGCTGAAGATTCCAGATTCTAAAAGTACGGGGGTAAATCTCAAGTGTTAAGACTGTTATTTGGTATAACAGCAGGTTGGAGAATTCATCAGCATTGGCTGAGGTTTGCACTTTCTTTCAAAGTGCCTTTTAGTTTCTTAATGTTTCAGCAATATTAATGTTTCTTTTCCTCCTTTGTCTCTACAGGACACCACTAATAGCAGCTGGCATTATCGGCGGCCTATTTATCATCGTCATTCTGGCGCTCAGTGTGGCCGTTTATGTTCGACGCAAAAGCATCAAAAAGAAGAGGGCCTTGCGGCGCTTCTTGGAGACAGAGGTGAGAGGGCCGAGGTCATAACAACAACATGAAGGCAGCTGAAAATACTGTAGTGTTTTTCTTTCACTTTTGCCTTGAGCCTTGCCTTTACAGGATACAGAATTGTAGAAAGGAGAATTAATTGTTGGATTTCTAACTACAGAATATATTAGTATTAGCTTTGTTCTGTATTAGCATCAACAAATTACGGCAGTATAATGAATTTTATTGATCCCAGAGAAGAAATTGGGGAAAAAGCTACCTTACTATTAATGTGACAAGAAATGAACAAGGCAAAGTTTTGATGTGGAGTTTGCTTAATTAAACTAAACAAACAAGCTCATCCAGACTCATGGATGGGACTTTTTATATGGTTTTCTGCTCTTAAGGACTTTTCCTTAATCTTATTTTCTTAGTTGTTGGTGCCGGACTTTCCACTTTCTTTGAGTTTGTTAGAAATCCTTTACCTCAAAGTAAGTGCACTTTTCCAGATGGATGCCAACCAAACTAGACTCATAAGCAAACCTTGAAACATTAAACCTTGGCTATGGTACTTATTCAAACCACGCAGTGCACAGAGGGTTTTAAAATTATGCATGGCTGCCATCACCCATCGATCTTCATCTAGCCTTGAAGAGGGTTCATTTCTGGGAAGCACTAGACAGCGAAGCAGACTTTATATTCAACAGAGGAAGTCAAAGATTGAGGTGTAGGTGAGTGCAGGGTTTATGTGCGCATGTGTGCATTCATGCTCTGGTTGATCACCTTTGTGCTGCAACATGACACACTCCTGTGTGTGGCCCAGCAGTTATGTCATCACTGCAGGTCCACTGAGTGGCCTTGCCTATAGGAGTGGGGCAGGCTGCTTGTCAGTCTGCATTAGTATAATTTACAGGTAGAGGCAGCAGTGTTACAGACAGCTGTCAGGCTAGAGACGGGAATTGGAGAAGGGAGGCCATGGGCAGTTTCTGCCTCATCCCGGCCACACACATCCATCTTAATCAACCGGGCCCTGTTCCGACAGCCTCTTGACCGGGAGGGAAGTCTTCAGTCCGAGCAGATTCGCTAATGTACTGTCACAGCCAAGGAGGGGCTGGGGAGGATCAGGCTGGAGGGGGGATCTTCTTGACCCCTTTTGCATCTCCCTTTATAAAGCTGTCCTGTGACTGATTTTTGCTCCTGCAAAGCTCGACTCAATACTCCACCAGGAAAACGTGAAATATAGCCAGCCAAGTCCATTTTCCCATCCTCCAAGGAGACCTAATTGGGTGTAAAAGTAATTAGACGTAATAAAATCTTTAACAGTTGCAGGTTGGACTACAGGTTAGACAGACTACTCATTAAGAGTAGGTCATGGGGTCCATCCACACAACAGGCCATGTGCACGCACATTAGCAACACTGTTGTAGTGTCCTGAGCATGACACTAAACCTGCTCAGTCTTTGTAGGTCATTCTGTGTAAGAGCATTAGCTAAATGGTGAAGAACAAAGCTGTGGATCAACAGTTGGAAATGTCATTATCTTACAGTTATGAGTATTATGAGTATGTCCTTACTTTTCAGATAACTATTTTTCTTACCCTTCCTGTCCATTGAAAACCATGTATCTCCAATATTTGGCGATTTTGAATGTGAATTTTTCTGATAAACTGAAAGATGAAGTGTTTCTTCATATGTTGAGAAAATTCTCCCACTTCTTAAGATAAATAAGGTATTAAAAAACAACCCTGGATTAGCTGGAAAATGCATCATCATAAAACTGACGTTATAGAGATACATTGTTCTCACAGGACAGCGACACTACAAACAGATGATGATCTTGTAGAATGAGAATACACATTAATGCAACAGTAATATTAATCCAAAAACATCATATATAATAGTAAATCACTGGCAGGGACCATCTTTCTTGCTGATAATACTTACATATTTTTACTAATTAAGGTTTTGAATTCAGGACTTTTACTTATAGTTGAGTATTTTCACAGTGTGTTATTGGTACTTTTAAAATGAGCAAAATTAGGTAACAAAATGAAGGGTTTCAATCCAAAATGCCACTGTAACTGTCCAATTTGTGAATGTCCAGCTATACAAAAAACTGAACTATTTTGTAATCTGTGGTCATACGCCTCAAGTAAGCACAACGTGCTTGATTTTGTTGCCAGCATGCATTTGCATCAGTTTCCTCACATCACTCTGGAGTTTAAATTCTGCCCTTGAAGATATGAATACCTGCATTCACACTAGATGCATGCATACTTTGTGCATACACACAGATACTCCTCATTCCCCTGTTCACTTTCCACCTGAATGCTGTTCTCCACTCTCACCTACCCAGCATACCAAAAAACCTGCACTCCTTGCAGTCTGTATCACACTTTCCAGAGGCTCTTTTTGGCTGATGAAAGCACACGATAGGCTTTGGACGGCGTGCAAATGTGGATTCTCTATTCAAACGAATAATAGAGCTGAGTCTGTGTCTGTGAATGGAGATCAATCTTGTCAGGATGAGGGATTTGGGGACGACGAAGGCTCAGGGACTCCCCCTCTTTCTCCCTATCTGCAATAGCTTTTTAAACAGAGAGCTCACCTCTTGTCAGACAGGAAAAAGATGCCTCCAGTGCGCACTGTCAAACGTGATCCGAGCACTCAGCCGACATTTCCATATCAAGGACATGTGTGAAGGCTGTTGCACTGTGTTGACTTGCAAAACACACTTCTTTATTGTTGTCTTTGTTTTACTATTCTGTCTTTTTGTTTTACACTCCTTGCATCTTCACCTTCTTTTCTTTTTTGTTCTCCATTTTGATCTCTATTTATCTCTCTGTCTCCCTTGCGAACAGACACTTTATTCTTCTATCTTTTTAATTCTGTCTTTTCTGTCTTCTGTTTTTTCTCTCTCGCACCTTGAAAGAAACATAGAGACTAAGATATAAAAAAAAGTCAGTCTCACACTGTGGTGCCTCTTGAAGAAGCCCCTGAAAACAAATTGCTTTTCGCAGAGAGACAGCACAAACAGCAGAGTCCCCTCACTGTTTCAGCGTGACCCCAGGCCTTGAACTTTGACCCCAGTCCAACGAAGCAGGACTAATGCACTTGGAATCACCCTTTGTTCCTTCCCCCCCAAAGTCCTCTTCCAGCTGCTTTGTACAGACATGGGCCATTTGAGTGTTTTAGCACCACAGGCTGTGGACAGCTCCCATGCTGCTTACACTCTCCCCTCCGCTCTCTTACAAGAGGGTTTCAGCTTTGGGGGAGCTGGACAGCTCCCATTGTTATCCCCAGGGCAGGCTGTCTGAACGGAGGAAGAGGATGTCATTACAGATGCATGTAGTGCGGCCAAGCTTGTTCAAATATACTGAACCTTATGTTAAATTGAAGTCAAGATCCCCATTATTTAAAAGAAACCAAATATGTCATGTTGAATATAGAGGTGTGAAAATAATAACTTTTCTGTTTGATACACAGATTCAGCCAAGATGAAAAAAGCAGATACAAAACATATGCAGTTATTATGGAACTTAAGGGAATCAACTGTATAGTTGGTTTAAATTTTATTTTATTTCATATATGGCCTCACAGTTTTAAACAGTGTCATGAGGTTACAAATTCAAACTATCCTCATTCCGGTTTATTACAACTTGGCTATTATTTTAATAGGTTTATCAATTTGTTCAAATTGTATTTTATTTAATTTCATATTTGGTCTCTCATTCCTAAATACTGTCACACAAGGCAAGGAGGTGATGCATATAGTTGAAACTGTCCTGTTGACCCCAAATACATCATGGTATCTAATTTTACAGGAACATTAAAGGATATATACGTTTACTTTAACAACTTGGATCTTGTATTGTTTCTATTGTTTATGATCGTCAAAAAGAAGTCAGATGGGGCAAGAAACCGGAGAAGACAATCAGACCGGTTCAAACTTTGGTAGAAATTATTACGGTTTACATACCAACTTCTTGGTTCAATTTTGACCTACTTATAGTTTTGCATGCACACAGCTTTTCTTGTCTAAATACATGTCTTTTACCTTATCGAACTTCTGTTTAGGCATGGGCCCCATGACTATTCTTTAGCTTCCACAAGAAAAGAAAAACATTTACTGTACCTAAGTTAAAGGGCATGTCTGTTACTTCCAATTTCAAACATTTAAACCCACATTCAAGGTCATACAGAGAGAGATTTCCACAGGAATTCAAGTTCAGTAACTAAGTAGTACAGTAAAAGATTGCTCTTTAAATGCAGAGAGTGGAGGAGAAGTGAGTTCATTGCTGCTGGGATGGACTCACTAATACCAAGAATGACTGTCTTTGCATACTGATAAGCACGCTCTGCTGCGATCATGCACAAATTGCCTTAATGTGCTCTCAATAACTCTGTGTCATTGTGCTTTCCAAAGTATAGCGCGTAGAGTATTTTCCTATGCCATCCAGATGTGCTTAATGTTGTATCAAACAATGTGAGGGAGCACATGGTCTGTGTTGTGACCTTGCATGCCTTCCGCCGCTTTGCTCAGTCTAATAGTTGAATTACCTTTTTGGTACTTTTATAAGTTCTGTATTTGAAGAATAAACAGGAATGATAGTCAAGATATTAAAGCCAACTAAAGTTTAATTGAAAAGTGAACATGCATAGATACCAGCCATGGTTACATACAATGTGATTGCTTTAGGCAACAGTTTGTGGCTTGGCAATGTTGTTTCACCTGATTTCAATTACACAACACCACAAATGCAGCACTTTATATGAGTAATGTGAATATTAAAGCATATACCCGAGGGTTCGCAGTGCAAGCTTATGTTTGGGGACGTTGTTTACTTATTCAATACAAAATAATTCTGTGAATGTATTCTAGCTTGAGGCTTGAACATACTGCTTATTTGTCCAATGAAGCATCCGGATCCTCTCCACCGCGCCACCGGTGAAGCTCATTTGGCAAAGGCATGGTGCATTATTAGTTGGTAAATAAAGTGGTATGATGAGTGTGTGTGTGTGTGTGTGTGTGTGTGTGTGTGTGTGTGTGTGTGTGAGAGCGCGAGCTCGAGTTTTGTAGGCCATGGGTGTGCATCCTATTTAATAGACCTCTCCTCTCTTGCCCTCATCAGTCCAGTCCAGCCTCGTCCTAATGAAACAATAACAGCTACAGCCTGTCACCATCTGCTCTTACTACTGCTCCGTCACCACCTCCCTGTGTCTCGTCTCTGCTCACTCTTTCTTAATGGCTCCATTTCTTTTCACCTACAGCGTCACTTGTTTTCTTGTTATTCATGCAGTGTGTGCACAAACAAAGTGATGCAAATAATGCTCGTTTCACAAATACCAGGCTGATATGATGGATGTGACCAAAGCTTGTCCTTCTTGAAAAAGTACC
The DNA here is from genome assembly GCF_020085105.1 of Siniperca chuatsi. NCBI lineage: Eukaryota > Metazoa > Chordata > Actinopteri > Centrarchiformes > Sinipercidae > Siniperca > Siniperca chuatsi. Next base: position 6,193,309 of record NC_058065.1, on the reverse strand, counting down.
TAGTACCTAAAAGTAAAGAAAGTCAGCAGTCAGTGGTTATATAAAATTTAGTACTTAATTTGAAGGCCTAACACAAGTAAAAACTTGTTTCATTATGCAGACAAGTATGCAGTCTTCAGAACCTGGCAACCCGGAAGTTATTGTTTGTTATTTAGCTGTTCATTTACAGCGGACAGTGCATATTTGTCATTGCTGGCATTTTAATGTAAATGTGTTTTTGTTAGCTCAACAGCTAAATGGCTAGCTTATTACTCATATACAAAGCATTAATACACTGTTAATTAACCATTATTGATACCAGTACTTAAAATATACCTGAAAACCTATTTTCAGATATTTCCAGAACAGTTTTGGTTATTTCACATGAGAGATTTCTGTGTTTAAATTTAGCTTTTTCGCTGGTTTGACATGGGCTGGGCTCATTTGGAAAAAGGTAGTCTCATGTATTGTACACCAGTCAGAATCCAGCAACATTTGACATTATATGTGATGCCAGTATGTGAGTTCTTTGGTCACTTTCAATCGAATCTGACCAAACCACACCCACACAGTCCTGATGAAGCAGATTAGCTGAGTTTTTGAATGTTAAACGCTTCTTAATCTTTAATGTTATAAAGAAATACTTTTCAGGGGCTTTAAGAATGCTTTTTAGAAAGTGGTCTGTCGGCGCTATCATTCCCACTTGTGTAACTTACTGAATGGTTAAGTATGTTTAAACCCTGCTTGGCTCAATGGGAAAAAGGAAAGTGCAGTTCCCCATGCTTCAGGAATTTTCTAGAATGAAATCTTGAATTAGCATAGCAAAACTCAGATTGCTATAAATTTATCAAAAAAGTAACAACTGATGTAAGAAATTTCTTGAAACAAGTTTTTTGGTAGAGATAAGGTTCATTTTTGACCATCAGAAACCTCAAGGTCCATTTAGTAGCTGTTCTGGAGCTTTTGATCGTAACACATGGTCCTCTACAACAGATAATGTTTGCCCAAATGAAATGAAATGAAAAAAACATTTTTTTTACACCCTGTCTTGTAATTGTTTCAAGAAAATAAGATTTTAGGACACAATGGACTAAATGACTAATGGCTGAGATGGAGGTTGTCAATGGCGCCTCACTATTACACAATCACTGTCATCCTCTCACTGCTGCCTCTTTCCTTCTGTCATCTCATTCACTTCCCATAGTATTTATCCCTCATCCTCCTCCCGCTCCTCCGTCTGCTAACTCACTTCCTGCAGTGACATCTCAGCATGCTTACACCGCGCCTTCAGGCCCAGCCATAACAACAGCCATTAAACGACATGTCATTGCCGAGCTGCGGGCAATGTCATCCATTCTGCGAACCGGCGTGGCGGTGCAATTGCTGGTCCTATTGTGCGGATGGTTTTATATCACATTAAGTAAGTTCTTATGGCTGACCGACTGATATATGGTCTCATTATATTGTTTGATGGCTGTGGTTGAGCTGGGTGATTATGCTGCTGATAAACCGCAGTGAATGAGGGACCCAATACGCTGATAGGCTCATTAAGACATGTATTGATCAGAGGTATTGACTTTGTGTGTGTGTGTGTGTTTCCATCTCAGTGTGTTTGATGTTGACATGAGCATGAATTTGCATGTGTTGTCAGTATTTGGAAATCTATGTACTGTACATGCATGTATCTGCATGTGTTTAGTGTTCTGAGATGTGCGCTACATGCTGTTTGGTTGAATTTGTGTGTGTGTGTGTGTGTGTGTGTGGCTCAGATCTTTTCACAGCTCAGTTACAGGTGCCAGCTCCTGCTCTTTATATTTAGTAGCCGAGGCTTTGTTGAGCGGCTAGTGGTGAGGCGGGTGGCCGGCCAGCTGCTGGGATGCTATTCAGTGTCAGCTGTTACTGGCAGCCAGGCAGCGCAGAGGAGGCTTGTCATAACCTTGAATTGGAATTGTTTTGTATGTGCACAGCTGGTGAGTTGCTACTCTTTGTCGGCTGTGATAGCAGCTGACACCAGACTGTGATTTGTTTAGTGGTGGGCACGCTGTGGCCCACATTGGTAACTGCCAGTTCCGACAGAACTTCATGTTCACACCCCTGATGCGTGTGTGTATGTGTGTATTGCAAAATCATGACTATCAGGACAGGGCAGTCGCTGTTTTTGGCTGTTTATTTATTTGCTGCAAATAAACCTTGGTGTTCACCTTGCACCTCCCTTTTCAAGACTTTTTACTTATCATTTTAAATGGAATGGTCTTACACTGTTGCACACTATTAAGAAATGTTTTTTAGCATTCACAGTGCCAAGAGAAAGAAGTTAAAAATATTTTGTCTTGAAGCAAAAGAGAGGCACGCTTCAGATTGTCAGTAGTTTCACAATAAAAGCAGTAGCTTTTTATGTTTTTGGCACAAAATGAGTGGGATCAACAGCCTAAATATGTGTTGTATGTTTTATCAGCTGGTGGAGCCCCTGACCCCCAGTGGAACGGCCCCTAACCAGGCTCAGCTGCGGATCCTGAAGGAGACGGAGCTGAAGAGGGTCAAGATTTTGGGTTCAGGGGCTTTTGGAACAGTCTACAAGGTCAGTGTGTGTATCTGCATTTACAAGTGCCTGCTGTGTGTGTGTGTGTGTGTGTGTGTGTGTGTGTGTGTGTGTGTGTGTGTACATAATACACACCCACTAGTGCTCATACAAATGTGGGGCCTTCACATTATGAATCAAACATCAGTGAGTCAGCTAAATGGCAAGGAAGACGATCACGCACAAAGTTTCTTTTGACAGACACTGCCCTCTCACTAGTAGAAGAACCCTGCTTGACAACCTAAACAATAAGCATAAACATTTCCCTTTGTAACAGTGTTTCCTGACAGACATCAGCCTAGGGCGGCTCAAGGACCTGGAACAGAAACTGCTGCTTGCTTGCCAACTTCATTGCCCTTGGCAAAATTATTCATACTACCCCGAAACTCAGCAAACTCATTGAATAAATACTGCATTTTCTATCACCGGCTCTAAATTCCTCTCAATTACAGTATTGATCAGCCTATTTGATTTTATAGCCATATTGTACTATTATTAATCTGTATACATGGTCCTACATCAATTTAGGTTCCATTTAGGCACCGTACAGTTCATACAGCTCATTCGTAATAAGCCTTATGACTCGACTCATTTGACAGCAGGCTGGGCTTTAAGAATAAGGAACCGTATTTTACAGTGTAAAACAGATCATGAGAGCACAGATTTGACCACAATAATGCGGTTCATGCATGTGCAGACACTGATTTAGTTGAATCAGACCTGCAGAGGAATATTAGCAGTACATTTAGACTCTGTTAAACACAGGCATCATAATCATCAGGGCCCTGGCTGTAGGTGTTTTATTGAGACTTAGAGCAGTGCATTTATGGTGATTGCTTGTATATTTTAGGGCATCTGGGTCCCAGAAGGTGAGACAGTGAAGATCCCTGTGGCTATTAAAATCCTCAACGAGGCCACCGGTCCTAAAGCCAACGTGGAGTTCATGGATGTGAGTATTTATATTGCAACAATTTGTGTCTGTTTTCGCCTGCGTATATTCATGTTTGTGTGTCCGAGTTGTAAAGTCTTAGCCTTGTCAAAGAAATGGCCAAGCCTGTCGCTTTGTGCATTCGGCGGTAAATTCTTATGAGTACCATCTCAGTCAGAGCCAGTAATAAAGTGAACTCCAATAGGCTGTACAGCCAGGCATGTATTGAACGAGAGTCTATTAAAAAACAGCACTTGTTTATGAGATATGGCTTTATTGGAATCCAGGAGTGATAGAGGGGAGAAGAAGAGGAAGGGAGTGAGCTGGGGAGTCTCCAATTCTTCCCACCTTATCTTATTTCACCTCCTCTATCTCTCCTCTATTTCTCCTCTATCTCTCTTTTCCCCTCGTCCTCTTTCTACTACAAATTTTTACACCAGGTTTTGCAAAAGGATAGTAGTTCATCTTCAATATCGGACGTTTGCCCTACCTATTTAAATCTTCTTCACCTGTTCATCTAATTAACCACTTCACCTGTGCATGGCTCCATCTTTTCTTCTTTTTGCACACAAACCAATTTATTGTTCTTAAGATTATACAACATTTTCTCTTGTTTTTGTACTCCCTCTCCTGCTTTGAGAGTAGAGCTAAAATGATTAGTTGATTACAGTAGCTGATCGACTGAAAATTAATCAGCTATTTGTTCAATCAATAGTTCAGGTCATTTTTCAAGCGAAAATGCCCAGAATTCTCTTGTTCCATCTCGTCAGAAACATATATCTTTGGGTTTTAGAATATTGGTCTGACGAAACAAGGACTTGAAAATGTTACCTTGGGCTTTAGGAATTCGTGATGGGTATTTTTCAGTATTTTCTGACATTTTATAGACAATCAATCGACTGAAAAAATAATTGTCAGATTAATCAAGAATAAAAATAATTGTTAGTTGCAGACCTATTTGTCAGTGGTGGAACAAAGTCCATTCAGTCCTTGAAATGCTTCAAAATGACTTCCTGATTAAACTTGGAGACATATTAGACAAGTCTTAATCTACTTTTATCATTCTCATTGAGACACCTTTTTGTTTCCTAACCTCGCTAGAATTTCCTATACTTCCTGTGGTTTTTCACAATAAAGCCTTCATATTAAATAGTTTTAGTCTCAGTTGAAATATGTTAGTTTCAACTTAACTTTATTATCAGTATTAAGAGATCTGGATATGATAAAGGGAGGCATCTAATGCACATGTACATTAAGGCTGCACAACACAAATGTGGGCCAAAGCAAACCAAGAAGAGCGAAACATGTTTTGGCTCATTTGCTGGATGGCTAACATTGGTCTCCATCTTGGAGTCTGGTATTCAATTCTCATAATACATCAATTTTCTTTACGCTTAAGCATTAGTTAACCACTGCAACTATCCAGTGTGAGTGACAGAATAACTACTGGCAAATAGTGATCAAAAAAGGACATACTAAGCACAGGGCATTGCCATGGCAACACTGAATGAATGTTAATGAAAAATGTGGTGATTCTGGCTGAAATCATGTTATCCACAGTTAGTCATCTACCGACCACAGTGCTGATTTTAATTTTTCCTCTTTCCATATTCCTCATTAAGAGGGAAAACTTATACAACATGGCTGTACTTTCACCTTCTATTTCCCTTTCTGCCCATTTTTTCCTCTCCTCTTTTATCCCTGCATCTTCCCTCCACCGCTCTCCTCCTTTCCCTCTCTTCCTCTTTCCATGTTTCTCCCAGCGGGGGTCTCTGTCCATCCAGAGCCAATATGCTCTGTCTGCCGGCTTGTTAAACAGCAATCTAAAGGCAGGCTCACGCTTCGCCACTGGGAAACTAGCCACTGGAGTGCCAGCTCCAAACACACTCCGAAAATCCACACATATAAACACACACACACATAACCAGCGCACACCTTACAACAAAAGGCTCCCCAGGTGGTGGTGGCCTCGCATGTGAGAGCTGCAGGGTGAGTTGCTTGTGCTGGCAAATATATTAATATGAGTGAGCGAGTTGATATGTGAAATGCAAAGGCCTAATTTTACTCTAATTCAGTGTCTTTTGTTGCATCGACACACGCTTCCACTTGGACACACACGTACTGGAACATGCACCAGTTTCGCATGACTCTGCCAGTCTATCACCCAGTGTGTGTGCAAGTGTGTGTGTGTGTGCGTGTGTGGGAAAGTGAGCAAGTGAGCGAGTTGGGAAAGGAGGGTCAGCCGGCAGTAATGGAGGGCAGCGCTCAGGGAGATGAGAGAGAAATCAAAACACACACACACACACGCTGGTGCATGCACGATCAAGTTTGCAATGAGAGTAGAGAGCAAGAGTTTAGCCCAACATAGTTTACGACTCCCGGGTCTTTTGGGATCACAGAGTGAGAATAAAAGTACTCTCCTTCTTTCTGTTACACACACACAGATGTCCTCCTTCGCTCTTCCCCTTCCTCCCTCCCTTTTTCTTCCTCTCTTGATCCTAAGGTATGTTGTACCTTGCCCGGTGTAGAGGTGGCTGGAGTTGTATAATGTCGGGCAGTTAGGGGGGGAAGCAGGTGGTTTTGTGAAGTGGAGATGTAGTGGCACTACTTCGGGCTGGGAGGCTCTGTTTAAATCAGGGCACTGATGGTGCCAAAAGCCTCTCTATGGCCTATGGCCCCCCTCCTGTTTAGAATTAATCTACTCACACCCACACCACCACCACTCTCCCTCTAAGCTCATTCTTTAGCATCTAAATTTAAAAAGGCACCTCATCTATCTATCAGCTGCCCCGGGGCCAAGCCTGGATATACACCTCCTCGACCATTTGCTGTATGCAGAGACAGAGAGAGAGAGAGTGTGTGTGTGTCCTTGAGTATGTGAGTGTGAGTGTTTTAGAGAGCTGCCAAGAGAGTCTGTCCGCATGTGAGAGTGTGTGAATGAGAGAGAGAGAGAGAGAGAGAGAGAGAGGCAATAGGAGATGAGGAGAAGGACTGAAGTGAGTGTTTTTAAGCAATGACTCTGAGTGCAGCTTCTGCTCAGCCATAATGCATATACACGCCGGGCACGAGTATCAGCCCTTGCCATCATAACACTTCATCACCACCACACATCCTTCTGCTTGCAGCTCCGCAATAACAATTACCCAACGTTGAGTCCCAACTGTTCCAACCTCTATGTCCATCTGCTGTAGAAAGAGATGAGAGGGAAGACAGAAAATGCATTTACATGCCATATCAAGCAAGAAATCAAACACATAGTGATTGTGTATTAGTCAGCACCAGGTATTCTAACATATGCAACGCTCACATTGTCGTGTTTTAATTGTGTTGGTACAACATTTACAGGTCGTGTTTTATACATGTTAAAATATAGATCAAAAAGGCTGCGTTTGTGCAGCTTTGAAGAAGGATTTTCTCGTACAGTGAGAATACTCTGCGGACAGATGCTGTGCATGCAGATATAGTCATCATCCCACAAGTCTTAATTTATGCATCTAACTCCACCTCCGGTAGGAAGTCTTTCAAATACAGTGCTGTATTATCTGTGGATAACAAATGCATGGACAGACACATTGAATTCTACTTTAGAACATAAGTTGATACATATATTTACACAGTATTTACACCAATGGCTTCTAACTTGGAGGTCAGGACCCTCAAGGGGTCCAAAGACAAAATTCAGGAGTCACCAAATACTTCTGTTACACACAATAATCAAGTTTTTTTTATTATGAAATGCTGGATACTTTCACCTCTTCAAGCCTCTATAAACACAAATCTGGTAAAGATGGACTGTGCAGATGGCAATTGTCACAGAGGGTAATAGCTTAAAAAACCTGACAACTAAGCAAACATAACCCCAAACTGATTCTTTAAGCATTAATGTTCCTTTGCATTAATCATTTCTGAAAATGCCAAGACACACATTAACCACAGTAAAATCAGCTATTGAGTCACATCGAGTCTTGAGGAAAACATTTTCTAACTTTAGATTTAGACAAGGAAGTTGGATATTTCTCTCTTGACTTTAGTCATTTTTACTGGGGGTTAGTATTTAATGACCATAGAGTTGCAAAGTAGAAGGAGCTATTTTGGGTGCCTCTGGTTCCAGAAGTAAAAATCAAATACATTTTCCCCATAGACAATGTTACGTGACCCACAGTTGGAGCACTTCTACGGCTTGGATCGGCATGAAATCCTGCAGGTTGAATCATCAGTATAAAAGATGTGTTAGAAAATATCTGGTTCTTGTTCTTGTGTACATAAATACATAGAGGATGAAGTTAACTACAACTCCCGAGGTGCATTTTGGCAAGAACATCCGATCACCAAGCTTGAAGTTCAGTTAAGGGTGGACAAAAGCTAAAGATTACAGTGTTGAAAAAACTGTTTTGTTTGGAACTAATTAGGGTACTTCTGTATTCCCAGCCATGAAATGCAACAGTCTTCTTAGTCCCTCTTTGTCGTTCTCCCCCCTCTCACCCAGGAGGCTCTGATCATGGCCAGCATGGAGCACCCCCACCTGGTGCGTCTGCTGGGCGTTTGCCTGAGCCCCACCATCCAGCTGGTCACCCAGCTCATGCCTCACGGCTGCCTGCTCGACTACGTGCACGAGCACAAGGACAACATCGGATCACAGCTGCTGCTCAACTGGTGTGTCCAAATCGCAAAGGTAAGCGACCAGGCCGAAGGAGGACGGCGTCTGGTGGTGCAGCAGCATTTGTGTGTGTGGCTTACTGTACTGTATGTGTTGGCAGGTGTGAGGGTTGAAATAGATATAATGGGTTTGTGTTAATGTCGCAAAAAAGTCTGAGTTTTTCCCCCAGTCAGCTAACGACAAATGGTGACATGTAGAGGCTTACCAAGTCCAGCGTCACCCCAAACAAGCAAAAAAAAAATTGCAAAAACATGTTATTGCACATTCCAAATTCTTATTTAAACAGCTTTCAAAACAGTTTTGAACTGCAATACACACAATGTCCCTGATCTGTGTGTCCTTTCAGTTAGATGCTTTACTTACTCAGGTTTCCATTGTTGTACAGGCTTAGTGGCATTGTATCAAGATCTTTGCAAAATGTTTGCTGCAAATCAGAGAACAGTAGTTTGTGTAGTAGTAGTATGTTTGTGTTTTGGGTCTATTGTGTGTTAACTTTTTAGTATAAATCTCTTCCAATTCACCCCTGTTGATCCTAATTATCCTCACTGCTTGACACACTGATCACTTTCACAACCCTTCACAATGACATGCTAGGCCTCTGACGTTGTTAAGCAGCAGACAAGCCTAGTTTGCCTTCAAGTCTGTCTTAGAAGCATGTCAACACACATTATTCTTTCAGGAAATGACTGACAGCGCAAGAAATTAACGAATTAAAGACCCATTCTCTGCTATCCAAACAAAATCTGCACTCAGAATCGTTGAAACAGCAGTAAGGCTTGAAATATTGTGTGTACTTTTGCTTACCCAAAGAACATTTGTGTTTTGTTTGCAAATTAAGTCGATGCAGCCAGACTGCTTGATAGTGTAACTGCTGGGAAAGATTTAACTTCTCTGAGTTATAACTCCGGGATGGCAGTGAGGTGCTAGGCTGCTATTACATGCTGTGCAGGCAGACATCTGCTGTGATACAGAGGCATCTCCCATCAGCTCTGGAAGCAGTAGCAGCAAAAAAATGATCCGACAAAAGGCTGATTTACTGCTGGCACTGATCAGCCTGATAGGGTTTTAGTCAAGACAACAACTGTTAATATTTCTGCAAGAGGTGTTTTTGTGCTATCCAAGTTTGCTAGTTTGTTAATGTGTATTCAGAAGATGTATGGTTCTACCCATTGAGACTTAAGTCAAACAAATAGACTTTTTCTGCTTCCAGTGCAGCTATGCCTCCAAGAAGTGCTTGTATAATTAAAATTGCAGTCACTTATTTCACTGGTCAAGCCAAATACTCTGTGGATGGACGGAGCATCTGTGTTGCTTTACTGCAGGCCAAAATTCAAGACAAACTGACCAATTAAGTGGCTTCAATTAAACATTAGCAGTTATCACAATGCCATAGATTTATACTGACCAGTCATAGCCATTGTCACTGTTAATACATATATGACGCAGCTTCACTTATGCCATTTATACACAACTACTTCATGCATCTTGAGCAAACTGGATAGCTATCCGATATCGTAGAATGCTAAGTGCAAATGTAACCAAGGGTCTGTCCCCTGTGATAATGGCAGCTGAAGTGACACTGAAATCACATGGAAATTATCCATAGTTCTCTGTCACATATAAAATGACGGGAGGAAAAAGCAGCTGCAGGGATTTCAAAACATGCGGCCATACAGTTGTAGTGTATTTAGTGGTTCATTTGATCCCCGATCCCTCATGAAAATGAGCAAAACATTTTTTCTCACTCATACTCCATCCATGCGAGTCATGCACTGTTTGTGTTACTTTATGGATAGTTGTTAGCTACCTTGCTAAACTGCTAAACTATGAAATTTGTTCTTCTTTTGGCATTTTTACCAAACAGCTTCAGGTCCGTTACCACCCTCTGGACTAGATTTGCATGTAGCCCAGGAAAACCAGGATGGATGGGATCAGATTTGGGTTTTGGCTAACAGAGATGCATATAAATGGCTAATTGTAAATGGAAGTCTATTAAGTCTCATATTTTAAACAATTTTAATTGTAAGGAAACATGGTTTTACTTAATTACTCATCAAAGCTTTTGATATTCATTTTTTTAGGTATATATTGTGATACTTTTGTCAAAGAAAAAAACCCCACTCATTATCATGAAACAACCACGATAGCTGGTCCAAATGGAGGCCCAATATTCACTCCTAAGGAGTCAACAGCTGCCCATAAGGCTTCATATGAATCTTTTTGTCCTCTTTAACTCTACAATGGTGTGATAAAGGGGGTTCCTTTTAGCTGTCTTTCATACCAGTTGTCAATGTGTTTTAATGCTAATGTTGCCATTAGCTCGCTTACAAACTAACGTGCTAAATACAGTAAACCCATGACTTGCATGTTTGTAAATGACCCACTGTGTGTGAAAGCTCTTCACAGACCATTCTTCAGATAATTTTTCCTTTCTAAAGCACTCCTTCATCAGTCAGTCTATTGGAATTGATTCATATTGATCATCTTTTAAAGGCAATATATTCTCATTTCATCTGTCTGAGTCAGTGATGAGAGCTTTGGTTTCAAAGGGTGGGGGATTAGTGTGGTAGGTCTTAACCCTTTAGTCCGCCATGATGTATGATTCCCAAGAGCTTGAGGAACAGGTTACTTAAGCAGGTACTTATTGCCGTAATTGGATTCGATTTCACCTGTGGCGGAAGGGGGGAAGTGTCAGTTTCTTAGTGGTTCTGTAAGTGAGGAAGAGCAAGAGAGAATCTTATTCACAACTGTCCTCGAACCACATGGCACTTTGAGATTCAGTCCACTATGTTCACCATTTTGTCTCTAACTGTGTCTGCTGTTTGGTGCTGAGCAGGTAGTGTACAGTTGGTTTTTAGAGCTTTTTCATTGTAAACAGCTGCCTGCTGCGGTCAAGAGTGTACCAAAACTGTAAGGGCCAGACAAAAAAACTCTGCTGAAACTCACTATAAAGCTCCGGAAAGCCGAGGGGAGCTACAGACTCAGGTGATAATTCTCTGTAGGTTCATCACCACGCGCAACCCCTTTGAGACATTTGATAAATTGTTATTATAGAAATATTAATTTTAAAAGCTTTAAATAAACACATATAGTTAAAGCAAAGGTGGAAATGTGTCTTGGTTTTATGTATAGAGACCAACAAGCACAGCTTTTGTTTGCAGAAAAAGTTTTGTTTGTGATTGTCAGTTGTTTTTGCACCTAAGTGCAAAACCCAACCATCTGAAGATTACAGCAAGTGTAAATATCAATTTATTATAGTCATAAACATTTACTTATGATGTATGTATTTAGATTGTTTTCAGTCTATGCAATTTCTTTGGTCTTCAAAGAAAAACACATTACTACAGGATTGAACCCTTAAAGGCTCACAGTGGCAAACAGTAATTCCAACAACTTGGAGTTGGGGGCTCACCAAATTCAGTATGCTATATGTTGGGGACAATGAATGTCTGTAGAAAAATTTCATGGCAATCCATCGAATAGTTGTTGAGAAATGTCAGTCTGGACCAAAGTGGTGGACGGACCAACTGACCATCTGACAGACATTGCCATTCCTAGGGCAATGTCGCTAGCATGGCTAAAAACTAAGCTTTAAATAAAACAAACTCAAGAATTTCTTAAGATTACTGAACTGCTCGTGAATCAATTTAATTTAATTTGATCCTATTCCCTACGGATACAGGTATGTGTTCCCAGTTACAGCAGGGAGTCCATTTAACAGCATGTGTTTTCCAGACCACACAACCCTAGCTCGTGGAGTTCAAATGCTCACAGCATTAAAGGAAGATAGCTTAGTTATTCTCTGTTATATTAGCCTCTTGGATCCTCCTCACAGGTCCTCCATCACATAGCCTCGAGGTATTTTTCAAGTTGGAAAAAGATGGTGAGTCCATGAACATTTTTGTGTATTTCCATTTATATGTGTGTGTGTTTCTGTGTCTCTGTGTGTATCTGAGCACATGCCCGTGTGTTAGGGCATGTGAGCCGAATAAATAACTCTGAGCCCTCTTCTCTGAGTGATCTTTGCGCTCTCGAGGTAATGATGGGGAACCTGTCCTCCAGAAGAAAGAGCATCCTGCGGAAGACACACAATTTTCCAGCAAAGGGGAGAATAATTTTCCCTCGGTCTTCAGTTAGCTTTGAAAATGGTGTTGTTAAGTTAGAGGACAGAAAAGGAGGAAGAGAAGGTATTAAATAAACAGAGACAAAGTGCAAAAAAAGATCTTTAGGCCATAGGACGTATGGACCAAGACCACGTTGGTGAACAAATACAAAGTGGATACATTTATCAAAAGCACCCTACAGTGTTATGAGTACCAGCAGTGAGGAGGTATTCAGGTTCTTTACTTAAAGGAATAGTTTGACATTTTGGAAAATTTGCTTTTCACCTTAGAGTTAGATGAGAAGATTGATACCACTCTCATACCTGTCTTATCAACATTAAGCTGGAGCAAGTCTTTATGCTAAGCTAAGCTAACCTGCTTCTGGCTCCATCTTCATATTTAAACAGAGAGACATGAGAGTGGTACCAATCTTCTCATCAAACTTTCTGCAATATAGTGAATAAGTGTTTTTCCCAACTATTCCTTTAAGTAAAAGTAGCAGTGCCACAATTAAAATCACAACTACTTAATACTTACTACTTAAACTACTCAATAACATAAGTTTTAAGAGTAAAATGTAGAATGTCCTGTTCAGTAGTGAGACAAGGGAAATGTTCCAATCATGTCTCTTTATCACAAGGTGAATGAAAGACTGTCAACACAATTACTTTGGGATATACAGTATAATTAAAGCACAGCAGGGGCCTGATAGTGTTCAACCCAATCCTTAAAAAGTAATATTTGCCTGTGGAAAAAGTAGCAGAAAATGGAAACACTGGGGTACAAGTACCCCAAAACTGCACTTGAATAAAGTACTTGAGTGAATGTACTTGTTTTCCAGAACTGATGAGTACATACAGGTACATTGTAGTGTGTTTAGCCAGAGAGAAATGATGCGTGTGTCCATGCTAGCTGCCAAACTATATGAACCAGGCAGAGAGAAACTCCGTTTTCCTATTTCACCATAATGCCATGGAAATTTGTCAGTCCCCCCCACCACCGCCACAACAATAGCACAAACACCAGCCGTATGTGGGTTCTGACCCGGGCAGGTGACCGCTGCGCCGCAAATTGATTGGCCGAGGCCTGTCGCCAGGCAGTGACTCTTCATCACTGAGTGTTTTGGGCATTGAGATAATGGCCCCCATTAATCTACAGCCGCACTCAGGGCTGCCCCACTCCCACTGCCACACGGACGCACACACAATGACTGACGCTCACATAACGACTCACACATATTATACAGGACACACACAGAGGTCTCTATAGATCTGTGTGAACAGCCTCAAATTTATTAGTCGAGATTGTTCCTTTCCTTTCTTTTCCTCTCCTTTCCTTTCTTTCTATTGAGTCCTTTCCTTTTTTTCCCTTTCGTTATGTGTTGTGTACTGCCCTTTCCTTTCCCTCATTTTTTCCTATTCTTTCTTGTCCTCTCCTATATTTCGTTCCTGTTCATTTCCTCATTTCCTTTCCTTTGCTTTCCTCTCTTTTCATGTCTTTTCCTTTGTTTCCTTTTCTTTCCTCATCTTTCATGTCCTTTTCTTCCTTTTGTTTCATTTCCATTCCTTTCTTTTCTCTTTACTTCCCTTTCCTCTTCTCTGTTCTTTCCTTCCTGCCTTATCCTTCCTTTTCCTTTCCTCCATTCACTTGTAAGCAGCTACATCTCCTTTCCTTTTACAAATCTGCCCGTTTCTCTGTTTCCATGGTGGCCATGTGCTCGGGTTAACAGAGGTCAGAGTTTGCCCTACATCTCCTTGTACATTAACCCTTCCAGGTCACATATTCTCAAGTGACCCTGTATGTATGTATGTATGTATGTATGTGTGTGTGTGTGTGTGTGTGTGTGTGTGTGTGTGTGTGTGTGTGTGTGTGTGTGTGTGTGTGTGTGTGTGTGTGTGTGTGTGTGTGTGTGTGTGTGTGTGTGTGTGTGTGTGTGTGTGTGTAGCAAAAATTACCTCTTTCTCGTCTTTCTGTTTCTGCATCTCCCTCTTGTCTCCATCTCCTCTTTATCACTCGCTAACTGAATCTCTCTCCTTCTCACACACACACATACAGAGTATTTTTTCATTAGGTTTTGGATTATTAATGGAATAATTAGGTTTGGGATGTATTTTAATGAACAAATCAATCACTGAATTAAATATGGGATCGGAACTGAGTGTATGCGGGGCTACAGTAGTCTTTTAATTTGGCTCCCCTCTTCTCTCCTCTCACTTTCGCTCTCTGTCTTCCTTTCACAGTCTCTCTCCTCAGGCTCAGTATAATGAAAGTAGAATAGATTCTGCAAGTCGCTGTCCTGCCGTTGAAATGTTCTGGTCCTGATCTGAAAGAGTGTCTTGATTGGTTTTTGGGGGGATGGAGGTGGGATGACTGTTGGACAGGGTATGTAGGTCACATTCAGGCCTTTGGTTGATTTAGCGGTGAGGGAGTAGAGCGATTCGTATAAACATACCCACTGGCGAACTCGTGGACTGACATTAGCACAACATGCCCTGCAGGAAAACCCTCCAGTTAGAGTAGCACTCTGCTGGTATGGTGGCTCTGGACGCCATTTTACAGATTGACAGTGCTAATGATGGCGCTGAACATTGACCTTAAATAATTTCTCCAAGGCGAGCTTGATACTGCACTACATTGTGGTTAAAAATGCATGGAAGCATGTGTGCACAAGCAGTATATCAGCTATGTGTATGGAAAACTAAGCACATACAGAGGAAAAAAAAAAAGATGCCTTTACACACTCACATAAACACACACTCAAGATCTTATTTTTCTGGGTAAATCAGCAGACATCTCCACCCACTGCTTAGTCAGGGAAAGGAAAAGGAAAATCTGGGGACTTTTACATTTGGCTCCTGATCTCTGGCCCCTTATATGTGTTATTATTCTTATGTGGACGCACAGATATGTATGCTTCCACATCTGTGTGTGTGTGTGTGTGTGTGTGTGTGTGTGTGTGTGTGTGTGGGTGTGTGTTTAGATTTGCATCCCATGGTGGCTCCTGGCGATGCCACCTAATGGCAGGAGATCCAATCTGGTCAAGATTAGTGTGGAGCCCTCTGTGTCATTCACTTCCCTGCAAACGGCACTCCTTGCTGAGCAAACACATCTCGCCTGTACTCCTCCCGCTCTATCTCTTTCCCTCCCTCCCCCAGCACGGAGCCTTCATCTTTCTCTTCCTCACTGGAGAATGGATTCCCAGCTTGGCATTGAATCAAATCACATCCCCTCCTGTGCTCTTGTGTCTATCATGTCATTGCATCTCAATGAGAGGAACGTCTCAATGGACTCAGGCGTGCCTGGATACATGTATTTAGACATTTACACATTTACTGAAATTGCCCTGATTTTCTGTTTTTTCCTCCTGTGACATAGACCGAGTGTTTGCTAGCAAAATACCAAGAAGCTTCATGGATTTTCATTTCTTTTCAATCAGGATTTCAAGCCTGGTTAACTATATGGACATGTGGTACTGAAACTGTCCACTAGAAAAGTGACCGCACTGGCGATTTGTTTAAACACTTAAATGAGAGATTTTACTTTTTTGTTACAAGACAAAGACAAAATTTGTGTGGTGTTGCTTAAAGCACAATAAAACCTCTTAGGGAGGAAACCTGGTGGATGAACCTGCCAACCATCAAGGTTGGTTTCTTTTAACCATTAGTAAATTTTTTCTCTAACCTTATCCAAGTAGTTTTTGTTGCATAAACCAATCCAAACCTTGACCATAGATGTACCATCAAAAGACAGGCATATTCGTAAATCAGCAGTTTGGAAGGAAAACACCAGATCAGGAAACGCTCATCAAGGATCTAAGGTTAGAGAATTTCGCATGCTGTGCAGATTGTAAAGCCCTTTGAGGCAAATTTGTGATATTGGGCTATATAAATAAAATTGACTTGCTGGACTTAATGTTTGCTAGCGAGACAACAAAAAGCTTCATGGATTTCTAGTTTTTCAATCTGGGTGTCGACCATATTGACTGCATGGACATTTTGTCCTATATGTGACTTATAACTAAGAAGGATAGAATAGCATTTTGTCATTATGTCAGTATATTAGTATAAAGTATTTCTGATTATGATATTAATATAGCAATAGTATGTCTTTCACTTATCACAATGTTGGTACTCGTAGCTTGGCGGAGCAACTGCAACATGGTGTCAGATCTGTCCTGAAATAAATATGAACAAAGCAAATATCAGTATAAATTCAGAACTGAGCAGTGGGCTTTTCTGTGTGAACATCACTTTCCATACAACTTGTACTAACCCAAGGACTTATTTTTTCTCCCAACACATAGTTCCTTGTCTTTGTCTCTTATAGATTGCGCTCATACATCTTGAGAGCCTTTTTTCATCCCTCATTAAAAACACTATAGCCAACTGGGGCTCCTAAAGATACTCCTTGGGCATGCTCAGAAAACCCCAAGAGATACTCATCAAGCATCTTAGAAGAAGATTTCACAGAAAAATACTATGAACACATTTTTAATAAAACCTTTGTTTCCTGATTTTTCCGATTTTATATTTAAAAAAATGCAGATATTTAAAAAATGTAGGAATCTCTCCCACAGACATTCCAGATGTCACTATTACAGTATGTTCAAATAGTGGATATTATCTTAAACTAACATGCTGTAGTTCAGATATCAGTGCTTGTTGCCATCCTGTAGCTGTAAATAAAAGGCACTACGGCAGGAGCAATTAACTCTAGAGTCATGAAAACATTCTGCTATGCACTGAAAGGCAATTACGATTATGAACTAAAGAGTAAAGTGACTCCTGTCAACAACGTCCATTTAAATTCTTCCTAAAAGTGCTTTGGATGAAATCATAACAAAGGCTGCATTCACATGTCAACAGAAAATGCTATTGGATGCAAATTTTAAAATCCTTTGATTTTCTTCATAGAAGGAGTTGAATATTATACATACTTCACTTGTACATATAAACTGGCTGGAAAAAAGTCTTTGAAATGGCAAGAAACAATGATATATAGTGAATGATTGATGTGTTCAGTGCCAATTCTGAATTCAATTTCTGTTATTCCAGTCTATATTATGCAATTTTAAATATTGCCATATTAAAGCAAATTATACTAAGTTATAGTGAATTTAATACTGTCAGCAGGCTATGCGGTAGTGATCCATGTTCAGCACTTCATTTCCCAGAGGCTTTCATTAATAATACAGTCCCACTATTCTTTGCATCTCAGAGCTTGTCGGGAAGCACATCACGCCGTGATTACCAAACAGTGCAACCCATAATACTATCCAACCTCATAAAAAACAAAACAAAACCAACTAATTTACACCCAGAGCAGTTTTCCCCTTCCTCCAATGCAAACACATTCACAAATTCGTCCACACACACACACACACAACACACACACACACACAAGGACGAGTCCCCAGGAGTACGTACATGTCCCTGCTGATGCAACAAAATTAGGAAAGAGGGCAGAGGGGGACTGAGGAGGAAGAGTACGAGGTGATGAGGAGATCGGGCGGTGGAGGGATAAGCCCCCCGGGTCTTTCTAATTATCTGTAAGGATCAGCAGTGCTCAAGGATGCATAAGGGGAGGGATTTGACTGCCAGATCCACTGGGTAGGAAGGCCTGATTGGATCGGTCACCTCTCTCCATACACACCAATTACTCATGACGCCTGAAGCCGAGGCTCATTAGACACAGACGTATGCGCGCATGCAGATGAAAGGCGGCGGAAATTTGCGGGGATTCTCCTGCAACTCCTCATGACCATCTGAAATCTGCTCACTGCTTCAGACTTTCTTTTTTTTTTTTTTCTATTATCAAGTCCTACAAATGTCATTTTAATAAAACAATTCCGCCAGGTTCTGATACGAATCAATTTTGTGCATTCAAGTTTTCATTTTCTTGATAATAGCAGCCGTATCATAAACAAACAGGATGCAGTAAAGGAGGGGAATTATAGCATTTTGTTACTTGTTTCTGTGCCCACGCATATGCAATCATGCGTTTCAATATGATTACTTTTTTATCACTCATGTACATTCAGATACCTGTGTCTTCACATGTATGTGTTAATGTCAACAGAGCAATTTGTCCATATCAGAAGTGGCCAGTGGGCAGGTTGTATCAAGAGAAGTCCGACAGCTTCTCACCGTGATAATTATGTGCTGTGAATGAAAATTATAACTTCTCAGTGTCACTGCAAGTAGCAGCCAAATTACAGGCATTACAGTGAAGGTTGAATGCTGCATGAGTGTATAGCATGGTGCTCGGTTGGTTCGAATAAGGATCAGATGTTCTCACTCCGCTTGTTCTTCTCCCTCCTTCTTTATTTCACTCTTCTTCCTCTCTGTTTGGTTCACCTGTCGTACTCAGAGGCTGCTGAGCTGTCAATGAAACCCATCATTACTGTCCTCACGGCTCCCCATAGGCTATCACAAACTTCACAGGATCCCACAGCGCAATTAATTGATGCTTGGATAGCCTCGTCACCCAGTAAGGACATTTAGCTGCACTGCTGCAAATGTCATCTTTTGTTGGGGCTAATTATTGATTTGAGAGCAAGAGAGGATAGCTTTTAGGAATTGCAGCTTTACACAGAAGAGTGGAAATTTTCCACACTGATTAAAAAAAGATGCTGTTTTCTCCCTCTAATTCCACCGCTGCAGCCAAAAAATTATTGACATTTGCTCATGTAAATTTGCCAGCAGCAGTCTTTTATTGCCTGCACAGTGACATTTTGGAAGGATCTTTCTGTCCCACAGTGGAGTTGAGATCATGGCGTCAGAGCTTAGATAATTTTACATTTGGTTCCCTCTCTTGAGGTGGAGGTAATTAAGAACGAAAGCAGGAAGACATCAAGCACCGATAAATTCCGACATTGTTCTTAAAATCCACTCCCACCGAGGGAATTTCACCCTCTCTTGCTTTGAAATGCTTTATCTCGCCTTCAAACCCCACACTGTGCACACCCCTCACACTCACAGCTGCACAGAGATGCACATACACTCATAAACACACTCAGCTCAGCTCAGGTTGATAGATAGATGCATTTTATCACGCACTGTGGTTCCAAAACGGCTGAATGCAGAGTTAATGGGCCTGCACCCCAACTGCTGCGCCACCACTGAGCTGTCGTTATCTATGTCACATTATGTCACATTCACCTGGATCGTTCATTAACCATCCAAACCATCCGGTGACGCAGTTTGGAGCTTATTGGTTTCCGTGGAGATAATTCAAGACATATATTATCTAAACTTCCTTTTTACAAATTTCTCCGTGCTGAACCTAGATGTAAAAGTGTTTTTAGAAAGAAATTTGATTCGACAATGTTTCAGAATAAAATTAAGATTTGTTATTCGCTCATGTGAATATACACGTGATTAAAAAGAGGCGCATCTGGATATTGGCTGGCTCATTCCTGCTCCTTCTCATTTCCTCTTTCTCACATACACAAACACACAGAGGTTTTTCCACACACATGCTTTGGAGACTGCCAGGTCTGTAGGAATGCCTTCCATTCTATCTCCCGCGTGGCACCTGCGCCACCTGAGCAGACCCATTGTGCCGCTCCTTATCACACTGGTCCCAGTTCTCGGCGTGCGGACAGTCCCATATTGCTCACATTGTTACTGCCTTTTCACCCATTCGGTGGGGTTTGCAGCAAGGGGCCTCGGCAGGCGATTTGGGAGGAGGGGGGGCACCACATGCGTTGTACTTATCGCTCCCTCCGGAAACAGGCACTTCACCTTCTAGTTCCTGTAAGAAACTCAGCATCCTGCCTTTTTTCCAGCTTTTTTTGACATGAATTCCCAAATAAACTGTAGCTTGTGGATACTCTGCAAGCGTTTGTGCCCAAGAGTTAAATTAACATTAAAATTATTTTACCACTGATGGTTCCCACTGTTTCCTCAAAAAGCATGTTGCCTGGCAACAAATATAAAACGTGCTAAATTAATTCTGCAACTATTTCATGTTAGTGTATGGCTCATGTTGGTAATATTGCAGACAAATACCGGATCTGCTGAAGACCTAAGTTGAATTTATTACCTGCTGTAATCCATCATGTCCGTCCTCCTCTTCATCCACTTACCTTCCAACTGCTCTCCTTTATACCCAGCATCTTTTATTCTATAGCATCTTTCTCTCCTGCTGAGGTGTACTGCTCCATGCAGTTCCACACTACTCAACTCTTTTTTCATGCCTGGTTTCATCCTCTTATTTTTTCCTTTTCCCTTTACTGAAGACTCAGATCTTTAGTCTACTTTTCTTCCTGCTAGAGAGGTGCTAATGGGTCGCAGACCAGTCATGACCTGGTCCTGTTGCCTGCTTTAGAAAACTTTTAGCCCCTGTAAACAATTCAGGACTTCACAGAGATGAAAAAAAAAAATTACCTTCAGTGTTGTTTAAAACTGAGATTTTATCCTGCCTGGTAGCCAGCGTTGGGTCACCTGAGGATAAACTATAAAGAGTAACTATTCACAACAAACCACATCCTCTCACAAGTCATTTGACTGAACACTTAAATGAAGGAAAAGAACTATTCAATGCCTTATTTACTTCATATTCCTCAGTTCAGTATCATAATCAACCTTTTGTCTTGGTAGCACAGAACAACAGCAGAGAGGTGTAAAGTATGAGTAAAGTGAACATATGAGGTGGATGTAAAGATGTTCTATCACAGCCTCAGTCATTTAACCTCATGGTTTGCTCTGTTTCACCAACGACAATTAACGGGTAACCTTGCACACAGCTGTAATTATAGTTTGAGCATTGATTTTTGTAGCCTACAGCCCACATCCCTTTATAATTATGATGATACTGGCATGCTCAGTCCTGTGCTGTATAGTTCCCATTATTTGGAATAGAATTGTGATTTGTGAACTGTTTAGGCAGAGTCTTCTCACCAAGATGGAAGTTTTCCAGAGACTTGTGATGATGTTGGTATTATTTATGACCATATTTATGCATAATACAGCCATTTTCACCTTAATAAAAAACATCAATGTACAACAGAATCGATTGACACTTCTGTCACTATTGAGTAGTGGATTTCTCTTCCATTTGAAAGTAACTAGTTACATCGTAGCAGTTAGTCTACAATTTACACTTAAACTTATTATCAAACTGGAGCATCAGGCTGCAGCAGCAAGTCCCTTTTCATCTTGTAAAATCACAATTAAGTCGCTATTGAAAAGTTCATAAAGTACAATGCTTTTGACCAAAACAAATTTTTAATATTTCAAACTACTATAGTAGCACTTGATGCTCTGAGGGCTTAAAACATGCCCCAGTATCATTTGGGATGTGCAACAGTACTAGTGGGTCCTTAACCGTAATGCTCCAATGTAGCATGTGGCTCACAAAGCTCTTTGTGTTCTGAGAGCCGGAAAAATCGGGACCTTTTTATAAAGGGCTCAAGTACGTGTTTTCTGGAAATGGAGACATTCCCTGAACTTGACAAATGTTTTCGAACCTGCTGCTGTTGTTGACAGTGACCGTTTATCTGGTTCTGACCTAATGACAACATTAACAGTGAAATTTTGTTCTACAATGAGAAAGCTACTCCAAATTAAATGATACGGGCTATCAACAGTACTACGAAATGTAAACATTTCCAAGTCAGCTTTTCATAAGGTTGTATGTTACAATCACATTGTTCGGTCTCACGGTGTTACCGACTTTTAGATGCACTTCTGTTAAGTCCACAAGAGCTTAGGTCTGTCTCGCTTCAAATTCAGCAAGTGTTTAAGGTCTCTGATGTGCGGATTGTTAGTGTCTGCAAACCTGCAAACTTTCTAAAAGAAATCGGACATAATCAAAGCTTTGGTTATATCAATAAATGATATTACCCTTGTTATATTTTTTCCCCACGAATGTGTTGTATAAAAGTTAAGTTTTATTGTACTTGTTAGGAAACTCAAAGAGACTCCAACAAGATGCATTCTCCCTCCATTTTTGTACATCAACACGTACGTCATCTTTCCTTGAAAGGTCAGCCGTAAACATATACTTTGAACTTTGAGTGCAGCAGCCCAGGCGAAAGTTTGGAGACCAACATGCATTAGTTTCAGTAATAAACTGAACCCTACAACCCATCACGGAAGCTCTTCAAGAGGTGACAGGGACCATCTCTACCATACACAGGTAATGTTGTGTATGGTTGTGCACAGCTGAAGGCTCCAGAGCATAAAAAAGAAGGGGATTTTGAACTGTAATGTTGTTTACCAAACATGGCAGGTTTAATTACTTTGTCTGCAAGTTCCTTTATGATCTACAGTATTTAGGCTATGTAATGACAAATTGTCCACTTCCACTTCCGTTTTTAAGGACCTCAGGACTCTGGGGATTGGATCACTTAAATAGTGTTAAAACGGCACAATCAGCGGGACCCTCTCGACCTGAAACAGAGGCTGCCCCCACATCCTCCACTGGGACGCTGGTGTTTACTGCCCGGAGTGGCTGAAAATTAATTGGCTCCTTGAGCTGCCCGTACATTCCTCCTGTCAGTGCGATGGCCTCCCCTCATTGCCCTGTCACTTTAAGTCGAAGTGTATTAATGGACTGTGTGGGCCATTGATTCCTAATTCCTCTCGACGTCGACATCGGGGATAAATATTGCGTGGCACGGTCGTCTTCGGGCTTATTGTAATCAGCATTGTTATTGATTGCCTGCCCGAACCCCCCAGAAGTAATCTATTTTAAATACACTTGAGTAAAAGGGGGGCGTTTTGGCCCTTGTCCCAACACATTGTCTTCATGTTGGTGGGGAAAGAGGCACAGGACTTCAGCAAAAAGAGGCACACAGGATAAGGAAGTAGGAAGTGTCCCAACTGTTAGATAAAAGAAAAAGAGAGTGAGAGACATGCAAACACACTAATAGATAGAAATATTGCAAGAGTCACCAACTCTCAGTCTTGTATTTGCGTATAGGTGGTCTCCGGGTGGTCTCTGTCAGCGTGTGTGTGTCTATGCGTCTGTCTCTGCGAGGCCGGCGGATGATGGATGAGGGCTCAGCCAGCGGCAAGCCAGACGTCGGCGCTATCGATTTATCCTCACGTTCGTCTGGGAGGAGGCGGCGCGGGGCTGCTCGCCACGACAAGCATTTCAACACAATGTGCCTCGACATATGCCCACACACACACACACACACACACACACACAGACATATATACAGTATTTTCACCTTAAGTATTTCAAATGGGCAATGATTCACTCATGCCAGCGGACACGTGAGCCTTGGTTGAAATTTCTTATTGTCTGCTGAGTACGATGACTGCCTCCCTCCTCACCAAGGTGTTTTTATTGATCCACCTGCAAAGTGTCATCCACTTGTTTAACATCCAATCTAATACACTTCAACTGGAACAGCCTTGCCTGCCTGGCTCATCGGGCTGTTTTGTTCAGTTATGAGCACAGAAGACTGAGAGGAGTGTGTGCGTGCGTCAGGCGAGCGTGTTTGTGCTCACAAGGGCATGATGAAACTTGTGCGTGCTTCTGTGGATTCATGAAGAAAAGGTGACGTGTGTGTGTGTGTGTGTGTGTGTGTGCGTGTGAGCTAGTGAGTGTGTTTCTACTTGTAGGATGAGGTAAATCTTTGTGTGTGTGTGAGAGCATGCTCGCATGACTGCAAATAGGTTTTTGTGCGACTGTCAAGAGTCCCAGCTCCAATCCAGCCCATTGAGCAACAAATTAAGGCTGCAAAGCAAAGTTGCCATTCTCTCCGTTCAAGGCTTTGTTGTTTTTCCCGTTACTTGCTTTGCTCATTGGGTGTTCATAATCAACGTTAACACATTGGAAGGACATCCATTGTTCTCCCTGCCTAGCCATCTTGAAAATGGGCCCAATTACCGAGGACACGGAGGCGACATGTCAGAGACGCAATCGCAGTTCTGACTGAACAAGATTACACTTGAGTTGGACATGTTACAAGAAGTAGATATAGATGTTGCACACTGTGCCAACACAGCCAGTACTTGTTTTATCTTCTAGTTGTACCAGCTGCTTGGTCCAGCTTTTGAGCAAGAGTGGAGAGAAATACACTCCTGCAAGATGTTCTTTCCCCTGCATAAATATTTAACAATATTACAATAATATCTAGTGTTAGCAACTGCTATACATTTCAAATATGTTTCATCATTTACCGTGCAGGAATTTAGAGACACTGAAAGCCCATGCATTGCAAAAATCTGAGGATTTCTAATAAGGAATTGTCTGTAGTGTTCACCCTGGAGTCTCTGAATGTATGTTGACGTGATGTCAGATAACTGCATCTCAGAAACCTTGGATTTGAAGAATGTTTTGTACTCATAATTGTGATCCGAGAAGCTGTTCTGCTGTATTTTTCACTCATCAAAAGTCTGAAGGTCTGACTTTGTGACATCTCTGAATTGCTATAAAAACTACCTAGAATTCTCTCTCTCTTCGAGTCATATATATGAGGTATGATAATGATGAAAGATTGAATCTAAATGTCTGCGTGGGAGTGCGGTTAATGATTATGACAGTTATGACTGTAATTTTATGTTAGTGCTGAGATTTACCGCATCGACGATCTCATACTGCTCCGATCATGGAATATAAAATGATAAACAGCTGCAGAGATCGGATTCACAGTAGTATCTTGCCCTTTTTTCTCTCTCCCTCTCAGGGGATGATGTACCTGGAGGAGAGGAGGCTGGTCCACAGGGACCTGGCAGCCCGGAACGTGCTGGTGAAGTCGCCCAATCACATCAAGATCACCGACTTCGGCCTGGCGCGGCTGCTGGACGCTGACGAGAAGGAGTACAACGCAGACGGGGGCAAGGTTGGTGTAAGTGGAGGCGTGAGCATGTTTTGTGTGTGTATGTACAGTACTTACCTGGCTAACAGCGATTTAACACACATGGCAGCTTACATAACAATGGTTGACATAAGTAGTAATATTGCGACCAAAAAGTAATAAAACAAAAGGTCACAGCTGGTGACAAGGGAAGTTTGTGAGGCTCCAGGGCCAAACATATTTGTGTCTCTCTCTGAATGTGTGTGTGCATCTATGTAGCACTGTAAAGTGCTAAAAAAGGCTTCAGCTAATGATTATTTTCATTTTCAAATAATCTACTGATTATTTTATTTTTGTCAAAAAATCAAGACTGTATTTCGCTTGTCAAATTACCGGAGCCTGACGCAATATCCTAAAAGGACTTATTTGTGTGGCCAAAAAAACCCCAAAGTATAACATTTTCAGCGGTATGAAATGAAACACTGATATATGAGAAGCTATGAACACCAAGTAGTTGGTATTAATACTTGATAAATGAATTTAACGATTAAGTTATTGTCAAAATTGTATTTTCAAATAATAATTTCAGCACTAATAGTAGAACGGTAGGGCTTGTGCATTTTACATTTTTATACACTGAAAAATTGCACAGCACACCTGCACACCCCAGCCAATATACATTTGCAATACTTACTTAATACTTGTTTTGATACGTACATGACACATTTATAATCTTTTATCTTCCTTTTTTTATCCTTTATATTTCTTATTCTGATTCCTATTTTTACTTAAATGTTTATTCTTAATGACACACTGGTCTTCTCAGCACAGCCTCAAGAGTTGCACCCTGCATTTCATTGCACATATTTTATGAGGAAGTGACAAATAAAACCTTTGAATCCTAAATCTTGAATTAAAAATGTGTTCACTTTTAGAATATGTCCACACTAAGCCAGCTAAATTTGAAAAAGCCTCTTTTTGTTTCTTAGAAGGCATTTTTTACCAAACTAAAAACAGAGAATATAACTCTTAAAATGCTCTTAAGCCTGCTCAGACACTCCGTCGCAGTGGCAGTAAAGTTAAGAAGGCCAAGAAAAATTTCACTCACCTTTTTCTGTGATCACTCATTTTAAGTGTAAAGCAGCCAATCACACAGCACAGCTGTTGTCATTAACTTGTAGCTATTTTTATTTTGTCAAATGTCTTCGCAATGAAATGAAACATGAAATAGTGATTTGACAGACGTCTCAATGCAGTAGCACTGGAATTACTTTTCGCCTTGGTTCCCAGGTAATATTTATAACCTCAAATCAAACCACTGTTTTTTGCTCACTCAGTGGTCTGGCAACAGAAACTGAAAAATATGTAAATGAGAACAACTAAATCATAAGTGTGGCTGTAACACATTAGAGGTGATGATGGAGTGCAGAAGAGGTTCAGAACAGAGACAACAGAATAACCAGGCTGTGTTGGCTCCACCTTACAAGATGTTGGCTGTGATGCATAATGTTTTTGTTTACCAGCTAAAAAGGACGAAAAAGAAGAAGAGATTTAGCCTTTTTCCTATTTCATATCAGGTATGTCAATGAAATGGAGATCTTTACAAAAAACCTAAAAACCACATTTTCTCATGTAAATGACATTTTCAAATGTAGCCAGCTTAGTGTAGATGTAGTCTCAGTCTGAAATGTTGCTTTGTGAAAAAATGAGGTAAAAACATAAAGGAATGTATTTTGTGTGTCGAGGAGCAACAACTTTACCAATTTCCGAGCTGTGAAACTCGTTTGGTCAGGGAAAGTCTGGTGAACTTAGTTTCAGTTAAATATAATTTACAAGCACTTCATCCAAACAAATAATGCAGCCACAGTTCCAATCAATTTGTTTTGTTTGGGGACCCAGACTACATTAATCAGAAGCCCCTTCTCTTTTCCTCGCTTGAGACTTACTATGCAAATTGTCCTGATCAACTCCCTTTATTAAATTGGCTTCTTCACTGCTGCATCTATTCAACTGGAGGCCTGAAGGTAGTCACTGCATCTTGAGTTGGAGTTTGAGCTGTGGGTAAATAAAAAAAGTATTTTCATAAAGCAGACCAGGTGGGTTTGATGCAACCATCTGAGTGATTGGCTCCATGTTGGTATTTACTGATGCCTTGATAAATGAGAGCTGTTATCAGCAGATCTACATGTATGACATAAAAATAGATGCACCATGAGAGATAAATCAACAGAGATGAAAGTGGAGGCGCCGTATCACATTTCCAACCTGAAGAATTTAATATCCCCTCTTCCTGTTCATTTCCCTGAAGAGCAAGCGTGTGTCATTCTCCCACACAAAGGGAGGGGCTGTATTTTAAATGGTCGGTGCGTGTACATGCGTGTGCATATGTGCATTCACATGCAAAAGGCCAGATAATTGCCTTGTTCAGTGGGCTCTACAGCTGAAAATTCCCCTGTACACTCAATATGGAAATCATATGGCAGTTGTCAAAATGTCAAAAGGGCCTGTTGTTATTACTATTTCACACACTTCCTGCTCTAAACGTATGGGCTATTGAGATAATGTGAGACAAATGGCCACTACATTCTCATTTAGTATCTTAAAATGCACACTCACTATTGATGATCCCTGGGTTAGACTGAAGCTAATCAATCACAGTACTTGAACAATATTGAACAAAGCAAAACTATGGTTGAAAGCACTGTCGATTTCCCAATATCTCACAAACGCTTGATTAAAAGATGGGGCAGCTGTTGAGCAAAATAGCGCAATGGAAAATTGTCTGCAGTTCAGGGGTAAATAAATACGATAAATGCTTATACTGTAATTCAGATTTTATGTATCTATTCCTCTCTCCTCAGATGCCCATTAAATGGATGGCTCTGGAATGCATCCACTACAGGAAGTTTACCCATCAGAGTGACGTGTGGAGTTATGGTGGGTGTTAAATGTATTGTTGTTGATCTGTATGTGTAGACGTCACTGTTTCATATGCTCATACCTGTGGGAGGAAAGAAGTCAATGACCTGAAATCCTGTTTCCTGTATTTGCATTTTCGCCCCCTTATCTGTCTGCTTGTCTTGTTCTCTGTTGTTCTCTGGCTCTTTGTTTCACTTTCCCATCTCTCCCTATCTGTCCTGTTCTCTTCTTCTTTCTTTTCACTTTCCACCCCAACATCCTCCAGGAGTGACCATCTGGGAGCTGATGACATTCGGAGGCAAACCCTATGACGGCATTCTCACACGAGAAATCCCAGACATTCTGGAGAAAGGGGAGCGTCTGCCCCAGCCACCCATTTGCACCATTGATGTCTACATGGTCATGGTCAAATGTGAGAAAACACACTTACAAATGTTCAAACCAAAAAATCCCACATACATACACTTACAAACAAGCATCTGCATGCAAAATATGGTTTATTGGAGGCAAGCAGCACCGAACTGGCACCCAGACATACTTCCCAGACATACTCCTACATTTTTGGAAGAAAATAAATGCCACCAGAGTCCAAAAACTGCAATAATAAATAGTAAAATACAAACCTAAAATAAAAAAAATAATAACAGTTCAACATTTTCACTTTTATCCTTCTTCCTAGAATTAGATGACAAAATCACTACTCTCCTCATATCTGTTTGCTAAATATGTAGCTGGAGCCATCAGCCGGTTAGCTTAGTTTAGCATTAAGACTTGAAACAAGGAGAAACAGCCAGCCTGGCTCTGTCTGAAGGTAAAAACAATGCACCTACCAGCAGCTCTAAAACTCACTAAATAACAAGTTGTTTCTTGTGTAATACATACAGAAGTGTAAAAACAACAAGTTGTGGTTTTACGGGGGGTTATGTGCTGGACTATTTCTTTGCCAGGAGTAGTAACTTCCCTGAACCTTATTGTCAACATGAGGTTGCCAAGCAACTAGCAGAAACTCCAGGAAGTTATTGCTCCCGGCCAAAAAACAGTCCAGCACATAGCCCCCCTGAAAAACCACAACTAGTCATTTCTACACTGTTTTTTTTTTTTTGTACGGATTTAATGTGTTAAATTATAAGCACAATAGGTGCTGTAAGATGAGTTTTGTTACCTTCGGACAGAGTCGGGCTAGCTGTTTCCCCCTGCTTCCCCTGTGTTATGCTAAGCTAAGCCAACCTGCTGTTGGCTGTAGCTTTATATTTAACGGACAGATATGAGAGTGGTTTCGTCTCATCTAATTCTCAGCAAGAAAGCAAATAAACATATTCCACAAACTGTCAAACGATTCCTTTAACTGAGAAATTATTTTTAAATGAAACAACCAGATGTGAATGTTAATTTTTGGCAATCCAGTGAAAAACCTGAAAATCTGAATACCTGAAAAAAAAGTACTTTCAATCACATTGATACAAACATCCTCTGAATACAATATCAAAATCAATAACAGTCCTGCTCATTGATTTAAAACATTGCCTGCAATGGTCTAATACGATACGATATTAAAGGGATAGTTACCTCAGTATAAACGCAATAGCAAAGTCTGTGACACTGAAATCTTATCAAGGTATATATCACCAAATTGTGCATCCATAATATACATCATTGAATAATTTGTATATTAAAATGAGTCCTCAGTGAAATAAAAAAAGCTAGTCTCTTGCTACATATCACACATTTCTAAACATAACTGTTGCCTCAGCCACAGGTGGCAGCATTAAAGACAATGTTACAGATCAGCACTCCAACACAGTAAGTGTTGTGGAGCGCATAATCTTATTTCTTTATTTTTAAATCATGTTTATACACTGCTGCATCTCAGCTTGAGGTGCCACAGATGAGTTGTAGTTTAATAAAAGGGTTCATATTTTTAATATTCATCTGGTAAGGTGTTATTTGAGCTCTGGCACTTCGATTCAAGGCTGGAAGAGAAGTTGATATGTAAAGAGAGATGAAAAGTTAGAGAAAAAGAGATGTTGTTATAATACTGATGAGATGCTGGTTTATGGTCTACAACATGTCCTCACCAGGGACTCTGCCCACATCCTTGTTCGTGTCATCCTCCATCTGGACTACCACACCTCTCTCCCAGCCGACCTACCCCAACTTTCGCTCCAACCTGTACAACTCGTCCAAAACCCCGCCTTCTCTTGATCCTCCCCAAATTCTCCCATGTCTCTCCCATCTTGCACTCCATCCCCTGGCTGGATTCAGAACCATGGTGCTGGTGTACATGGCTGCGGAGGGATCCACCCTCCCATATTTCCAGGAAACGGTCCAAACATACACGCCAATCCATGCTATGAGATCTGCCAGCTATCGGCTGCTTGGCTATCCTTTCCCTCGCACCAGTCTGGTCATTGCTCTACCCTGCCTGAACCCAACTATGGTGACTTGTCTGTCACTCCTGGTCTTCTGGTGGTGGCTAAAATTCTCATTAAAATCTCCTCACATCAACTTCTCCCCTCTGACTTTTTTGCCCCTGCCATTGCAGTTCTTAGTTCTTTTTCTTTTTTAATTATCTAGTCTTTATTGTCAATAAATATTGTATCTGCACTATGAATATACTTATTATTAGCTCTTTGTAGCTCTATGAATTTAAACTTATTCTACTGTTGCACTACTGAGTCGGTTTGGATGAGGACAACAGCAGAGTGCTTAAAATGCCAAATGTGTTGAAAGAGAATAATGTAATTCAGCTTGGAGCTTAATATCAAAACATATTCCCATGACAAAAATGTTAACCCAACCGAAATGTCACATTATCTAATTGTTTTTTTCCAAATGAAAAAAGTACTGCCAATGGCTTTTGACAGCATGGAAGCAAACCATGAAAGCCCTGCAGCGATTTAGCCTAGTAACAATGCCAGCTGATTTCTGTGTTTCCCCCTGGAGGAGGAGAATAAATGGTATGTGCCACGTAAAATGTGTCTGGATAATAATGTGATAAATGCTAAGGTCAAAAGGATTCCCTTAACTTAACAAGCAACAAAAATGCTTGGGGGGTTCCCACATATTCCTGATTTATTAGTAATTTTTAGGGCAGATATCTGATATATATATCATGTTACATTTCCATATAGCTGTCAGTTTTATCCACTATAATGCTGAGCAGCTTATCCTCTCTACAAGTTTAAAATCTTCTCCACACACACCACACATATTTGCAAAAACACCACAAGCACACACAAATCATGTCCACGTCAGGTGATCAGAAATAGCCAAAAGAGGTCAAGTACTGAGTCAAACTAGCAAGAGGGTCATAGCACCCCGTCGAAGCCAGAAAGAAGCTCAGAAATCGGCCACATCAATTGTAATTACATGTTGACTCAGAGCCATTGTTTGTGATTTGGTGTGCCGTCATACTGAGTGCCCCGCCGCCTCAGCGCCACCCCAATAAAGATGAAATAGAGTTTGATTGCTGGAGTAATTGCACCTCATTTAGGTAATGTGCCTGCGTGGGGCGCTAGAAGCAGAAATTAGATTAACTGAGTGAAGAAAGGCAGGCAAAATGACAACAGAAAGGGTCAGGGTTTATTTAAGGACAGCTAACTTTAGACCGACAGTAGTGTTGGAAAAGAATGAAGAGCTTTTATGAAGAGAAAACATACATTAGACCACATATTCTGATTTGATAACTGAATCAATGTAGTGAGGATAAACAATTATTTTTTTTCACTGTGTTAACTGCTAAATTTGAGATAAAGTAAAATGAAGCAATTGTATTTTGTTACCAATCCATGGATTTCCTCCCCTAGGGCTGCTAAAGGCACCCAGACCCTGCTTTACCCATCACTGTTGTAGAATATGTAATAGGGATGCAGGCACTGAAATCAGCAGCTCAGTTTGCTTACTGTCTAATCTGAGCTGAGACACCACCTGGCCTTTCACTTCACCTGCAGGGGTTTGCTGTGTTTACTGCAGCCGTGGCCTCAGGAAGATTAAAGTAGGCTGGCGATCAAAATGAAAGACACTTTCCTCTACCTTTTAATAAATACCTCTGGAACTTGAGTAAAGTGAACACCATGCCTGCTCATTCAGTGTTCTCTGGATAAATGATGGTTAAAGTTAAAACGATTAAAATGAATGCATTTTTTTTCAGAACTTTCATAGGGATAACACAGACATGCATGCCCATATACAATTCTAAATGCATGCACAACTTTAACTCCCCTACATCCCTCTCCTGCTCCATCTTTCTCTTCCCCAGGCTGGATGATTGACGCAGACAGTAGGCCGAAGTTCAAGGAGCTGGCTGCTGAGTTCTGCAGAATGGCTCGTGACCCCCAGCGTTACCTGGTCATCCAGGTGTGTTTGCCTCAATAGGCTCACTGTCAGAGTGATAATAAGGCATTTATGTGTAACCATCCACTTACTGGACAAATAAATGTGGTGAAAATATGATGAATATATGATCATCTGAGATATTTTGTGGGTCATTTTTGAGTATAACTTAGCATTTCTGGCAATCATAGCATCTTTAAAAATTAAGTTAGATTAAACTTAAAATAAATTAAGATACATTTTGATTATGCCACTTGTGTACTGTTTAGGGAGACGACCGCATGAAGCTTCCCAGCCCCAATGACAGCAAGTTCTTCCAGAGCCTTCTGGATGAAGAGGACCTGGATGACTTGATGGATGCTGAGGAGTATCTGGTGCCTCGAGGTTTCAACATGGCTCCACCGTCATACATAACCAGACCTCGTGTTGACTCCAACAGAGTAAGGACACTGCTTAAGCACACAAAAACATGCAGAAAACTGCTGTATCTAAACATTTTGTAATTATTAATTTGTAAGATGTAGTCTGGAGATGGTTGATAAATGTGTCAAAGTACTTTAAAAATGACATTTACAGGTGTTTAAGCATAAAACTTCACTTATAATTACATATTTTAATATAATCACACATCATATCTCCTTATAAAACCCTTTCAAGTCTACTGATTTGACTTTAACTGCTAAACATAATCTGGTCAAAAACTGCTCAACTCACTGTCCTCTATGTGCTCAAGGTGGTTAAGAACTTCAAATACACTGATGATTTTCCTCTGCTAATGGCTCACCTCCATCATTTCCATCCCAGCGTGTGTGGCTTAAACCTGGGCTCTTTATGTGCTCGCTCCCCAGGCCCCAGGTTTCATTACTCAGAGCTCCATAAGCAAATAACATAGAGTCTCTTAAAATGCAGGAGCCATTTACTAACAATGAGTGCAGGCTCGGCTGTTTGCTCTGCAGCATGCACCATGTGCCGCTGGCCCACAGCTCTGCATCTTATGCACCTTTACCCCCATGACCTACCCATTTGCTGGCGGGTCTTTGTTCCTTGACAAACACACATGTACCAAAAAACACACACGGTAATCCATCCAGGGACCTGCTTGTTCAAGGTCATGAATTGAAACTCTTTTGATTATGCAGTCAAAAGCCCCTGCATGCTCAAACAGGGAAAGGAATTCATTGTTAAAATCCATCGGCTGGCTGACTTTGCCACAGGAAGTTAGTTATTCAGGTTGCGCCGCCGCAGATGCAGTCAGATACAGGCGGTTATCTAATCTGGGCTGATTTGCTCTCACGCTCATACTTGAAAAGAGGAGCGGATAATGACTGGTTTTGAAGAAGGGATGAACAGAGAAGTTTGGAGGAGGGGGAAGTTGATTGCAATGGAGGGAAGACGGTGGGAGTAGGTGACAGTTTCAACCCCAGAGCGTTTCCTTTTTTTTCTGTTGTGTTTTGTAGCTCTGCTTCCTGTAATTGCTGCTGTAGCGCTAGCAGTTGGCAAGAGCGCAGAGGAGTAAGCCTGGACTAAATAGCCCACGGCAAGCCAACACAGCACCACAAGAAGCCCTTTGCTTCACATGTCATGTTTTCTCTTTTATTGTGGGGTTTTTTGTTCTTTTTTGAGGTTCAGGTGTTCGTCATAGCTTTGCCTGGCTGACCCTCACAGTCTCTTAAGACTGATGACTACACTGGCAGAACTTTGTTGGAGAATTTTACCTTCAGGAGGCAGCTGCATGGGTTAAAAGTATCACTTCCTGTGCTGCAGATGGCATACAACTTAAACTGACTCCAACTTGTCCAACTTTTTGGCATCCACACCATGTGTGTTTGTTGTGGTTCAATTGAATTATAGACATCTTTGTTTGGTTTGTTAAACAATGTTGTTCGAGCTCTTCTATCACCAAATAGTTGCACAGTTTCATACAAAACCTGCTTCAAAGTTTCCAGAGTGGCTTAGACCAAAGAAAATCAAACCCACCGTTTGCTCCATAACATCAAAAAGCATTTTTCTTGTTTCTACCCTCAATCCACCCTTTGCCTCAGAACCAGTTTGGCTATCGAGATGGTGGTCCAAACTCTGCAGAGGGCTCTGTGGCAGGTGCCCAAGCCTGTGTGAACCAGGAAGCCACAGGCGGACCGGTTCCGGCCCTGGAGGACCAACGCTGTAATGGGAGCCTGCATAAGAAGAGCCTGAGCCAGGCTGGAGGAGAGGACAGTGGGGGCCAGAGGTACAGCGCTGACCCCACCATCTTCCTGGGGGAAAGGGCGTCCAGAGGGGACACTGATGAGGATGGATACATGACACCCATGAAGGACAAGAGCTCCTCAGGTACTCTAAGTGAAACACAAAACACAGTAAAGTACCGTGAAATAAATGTTGTAGCCACTGGAATCATTTAGAAGTGGCCCTGAAAGTCAAGTCAAGTCAGGTTAATTTTCCAGAGCACTTGTAACAAGCAGATTTGTTGGGAATTTCTTTACCAAAGGTGAAAATAAGTCCAAGAAGAAATTCTGCAGCCCTACAAGGCATTTTGTGGTTATAACTGCATTTTAGGAGTTGTAATCCACAGCATGGTGTAGATAATCTTAAACTTACAACCTTAACTCATTATATTCATTTCTCAACAATCTATAAAACACAAGTAACACAGTGCCATGGAAATAACTACACAATTTAAATGTAAAACAAGTGCATCTTGTATTGACTACGAATTCTAGCCTAGTGCACCTTTTCTATGTTCTGTCATCTCTTTGCTCATTCAGTAAATACGATCTTTTGTAGTGTGTTCTGCCTTTCATTTTGCTTGTTCATTTCATTGATTAAAATTCCTACCGAGTTTCCGTCAACAGTGTATGTCAGCTACTACAGAGTCATGTTTTGCCTTTGATCATAATTCAGTCCATCAGCCCTGCTCTTGCAATACCGTCTTTGATTTTTGAGCAGCTCAAAATATAACAAAGCCTGCAGCAAAATGCATCTGATGCAATGTCAAGGAGCAGAAGAGTGGGCAAAATCAATAGGTTTCGCACCCCACTATTATAGCGCTTGGAAGCAGTGAAGAGGGGTCATTTGCTGGCATTTTCACCCCCGGCAGATGGAGTTTCCAGTGCCAAAGAACTGCTGGCAAGTTGCCCGTCCTGAGTGGCTGCCATTATTGCCATTATCATCTCCATCTTCTCTCTTCTTTAGCGAGTCTTTCAATTTCCATTTCTTTTGTTCTCTTTTCTTGATTTAATTTCTGTGGATCTTTTGTTTGTCCATCTTATACTCTCATAAACTCCTTTTCTCTTGTTCTCTTGTTCCTACCCTCGCTCCCTTTTCTGATCTGTGCTACAGAATACCTGAATCCCATTGAGGAAAACCCATTTGTCTCACGACGTAAAAACGGTGAGATCCACGCCTTGGATAACCCAGGCTACCACAGCACACCCAACAGCCAGCCCAAAGGAGAGGATGAGTACATCAACGAGCCCCTCTACCTCAACACATTCCATAGCCCTGCTGAGCTGGGCCTGGAAGCCCTGAGGAGAAATGGTCTACCCTTACCCACCCAGCCTCCTTCCTCCATCTCCGCCACAACTTCAGGCTCCCACCTCCCGCTTACCATCCAGACCAGCCTGCCACACTACCCCCTCCCCACAGCCCCCCTCCCCACAGCCCAGCCCTCTCCATCTGGCATGCCTTGCCACCATGGCCCACCGACTCACATCCTCCATGCCCATCTCACCGTCAAACCTGCAGGACAAACTGTCAATCCAGGTGGCAGCTCCACCAGCCAGAGCCAAACAGGAACTACTGCCCAAGCCCAGGTGTGCCAGTCAGGGGCCCTGTCCACTTCCGCCACCATCGGGCATGGCAGCCTGCCAGCCTACCAGAGCCACGCCACCTCGCACCCCGCTAGCTTGCTGAAGCATGGAGGACTGACATCAAGTAAAACCAGTGGAAAGAAGCTGAAGGTGACCTTTGACAATCCAGAATACTGGCAGCACAGCTTGCCTCCCAAATCGTCTAATCAGGCAGCCCCTGACAGCGTCCAGGGAGGTTCCACCAACGCCAAGCTCTTCTATAAGCAGAACGGACACATACGGCCGGCGGTAGCTGAAAACCCTGAATACATGTCTGAGTTTTCCCTGAAATCTGGTACTGTCTTGCCACCTCCACCCTACCGGCAGCGGAACACTGTGGTCTAGATCGTTCTATTTGACATACGTTCCTCAATCTGACTCTAGCCTCCAGCAACCCAGACATCCTCTCTGGTTCCACTGTTCCACACAGAGGGGAGTGGCCACAACCAGAGCCGCCCCCAACTCTTTCCAACTAACGTGCTATCTGCTGTAGACTGTAGCGACATCAGAAGGAGGTGGACCGAACCGAACCAAGCAGAACCAACTCAGACTCACACACCTTCACTATATCCAATCCAGTCCATTTCTGTTCTGTAGATAGAGACTGCGCTCCATTTTACTGAGAAAGTGAAGGTTATGGTAGTTTTTGGCAAACAACGAATACATGACTGTCACACAGCAGTGGACATACCGTGTTGTCCCAGCGAAGTAGACCACAACAGTGTCAAATAAGATGGATTTGACTTAAGGGACCTGAACTCACTGCCAGCCACTGCGGTGTCAGTTTCATAAGAGGAACAAGATGTTTTATTATTTTTGGTTCTCCAGTATAAAGGTCCGAGGATGAACAATACTCTTCTGAGGGTTTCTGAAATAAGCAAACAGACAGAACAAATACAGTCTGTTAGATGTCAAGATGTCTGGTTTTGTGAATGACCTTGTAGAGTGAGGCGAAACAGCAAAATATGGAGGAAAAAAGACTGAAAGGTTTAGTCTGGAGAGTGACTTCCAGTAACATAAAAGACGGAGCACTGAAAGCTGACCAATCATATTCAATCTTTTTGCCTATAGGATTATACCGTACGTTCTGGAAAATTCCATCAGATATGTGAAACTCATCTCATCTTTCTACTGTAATTGTGATACTGTGATGGCCAAAACTACAGTGATCCTTCCTTTCACATTTGTAGTTCAACCATGGACTTTTTAACTTGCCTGAAAACACGCAGGGCAACTACTGTTTTGTTGTTTTTGCTTGACTGCTGTCTACTTGGAAAAGCTGATCAAAAACAGCTTTTCAAAGCCAAAGGGGAAAAATACACTGTAAACATTTTTATAAACACTGGTTGCAGTGGTGAAAAGATGGATTTTTATACACTGGTTTTCCCTTTCAGATCATGAAGCTAGCTTAGATGAGTAAAGAGTGTCTTTACCATAAGAGTGCTGAATGGTGTGATAAGGCCATCCATAAAGCAGCTGAACTCAAAATGGTAGTCCATTTCATCTCTTTTGTTCTATCCTCACTCCCTGGTAGACAGGGAGTGAGGGAGCAAAAGAGAGGAAAAAATCTACAGAGAGGGGACGGAAAGTTCATACAAGCCGCCTAATGAAGACCTCAAGGAATGAACAAGACAGCACCAGCAGAGCACAGTAAAAACAGACTACTTTTGTGTGTGTGTTTATGTCTGTGTTTATGTCAGTGTGAATGGAATGAGTGTGTGTGTTCACAAATTAGCAAGCCAGTTTGGCCCCACAGGGAATATCATAGAAAAAGAGATGCAGTAGAAGTCGGTGATGGTCAACAGCTAAAAACCCTCAGTACCACTGCTAACCAACAGTAGACTCAACACTGGTTCGACCTCAAACAAGGCTTCTACCATATGACTGCAGTCAAGTAGAAAATATTACATGTTTAATGTCACCGGTTTGAATCAAAAGCTCATTAAGTGACCCAACAGCACCAAATGGCACCAAATCTCTGGGAGATTTTCACAATTTTAGGAGATCCTCAACTGTCTTGTTATTCTCCTTTGGATTGGGTATACCTGAGGCTTTATGCAGAATCTATTGATACACAGAAAGTGATGGTTTTGTGATTTTTAAAATTGTGCCAAAATTAATTAATTTAGAAAATAGAGTTTGTCTCTGTCACGGTGTTAATTTCTAAGTGACATGACCCTTTTGGTAGCTACCACTTTTTGACTTAATCACTCCTCTCTATGACAGTAGATTTGGACATGATAAATTTTTCGCAATCGTTGGTGAGTCACCTGACACCTAATTACTACTACCAATATTGGTAAATGTGCCAAAATTGGGTTGTTTTTTTTCAAGTGCAGCTGTAACGTAATGTGTATTTTTTCCAACACTGAATCTTAACTAGCGCAAATGGCCACTGTTCGACTATGCCTCTGATCCATCAAGACTTAGCATCTCTTCTTAGCCCAGAGTGACATCATCAAAAGTATCCCAACTGAGTTTTACTCTTGAGACCAATAGCGCACTAATTGCCCCTTTACTCTCAAGAGAATTGAAAATTGCTGGTGTAGAGCCATTATTTCTTCCGCCAAGCCATACTGAACACCAGTGGGTGGGAGAACACCACAAAGCTTGCCAAACTTACAAGATCAAGACAAAAAAAATTGTAATGATGGTTTACCTCAGAGGTCCTTTTGCAATATCTCACTAGAATCACATCTTAGTTCAATCATTATGAACAAAATATTGTAGTTCCTGAACCTTTAGCAAGTTTTTCTAGCCATTTTCTGTGGAACATTAACATTATTGCTTTTCATCATTCTGCTGTGGCAGATCCCTGTCCAAGCTATTTTCTTGTGTAGGATTAGCTTTATTTTGTGTATTTTAATGTCTCTGTGTGTGTGTGTGTGTGTATGAAAGTGTTTGTCTGAGTGTATGCGCATGCAAAGCTGTATATGTCTGTCCTCCCCATGGAGCACTTTGATCGAACTTGTGGGTAGAAAGAAAGGATTTCCACCCTTCGTTACTGAAATATTCAACTTGTTTATCCGGCCGTTTACCACTTCAGAAAGCAAAAGCTTTAGCAAAAGTCCAAGGAAGGTACTGCAGCCAGGAGTTCATGAAGAAAACACATTTTAGGTGGTACTGACCATCTTCAAGAATGTCCTTGTTTCCAAATTTTTTGTTTTCTTCAAACAGTATTTATAATTCTGCTTTGATGCTATCATGATTATTTTATGAAGGAGTATTTTGTAGTCCCTTTTGGAACTCCAATTCAATGAAATAGAGACAGCATTTAATATCAATGTGAAATATTTATAGCGCGTTTGAGCTTGTTTATACAGAGCAATGGAAGCGTCTGCCAAATCTGGGTTTCAAGAAGAAGAAAAAAATGAAAAGCATGATGGTGGTGAAAAGGAAAACATACGCCTTGGTTTCTCTCTTGTTTGGCCTAAATTATACTGCAGACCAAGGCAACATATGTATTTGAATCAAGAATAGATTAGACTGCAACACTGACGCGACGAATGGCCTCACGTTGTCGAGAGCACTTCAGAGAATCCAAGGCACTCAGCAACCCTCCGCTTTTAATTTAATCTTCTCAAGAGTTTATTGCCAGAAAAGGAAGAAAAACATTCCTGTACACGAAGATCCAAGTCTGACTTATTTTTGTCATCCAAAGGCCTTGGTTTCCTTTTTAAAGTACCCCAATTTGTTTTCTTTTTGTGGAAGCAATCGTTTTTCCTCTCTACTGACTAATATATCTTTTCTTGTTTCAAACATATTTTGCCTTGGCGTTGGGCTGTTACCTGCTGCTATTTGTCTCAGCCCTAAACACTCTTGTGGCTCATGGCAGTTCAAGAACACGCCATTGCAACTGGTGTGTAAGACTGGTCACTTTTTTTATTTTTACTTTTTACAGTTTCCTCCGAGCCAAGGTGCAGAGGCATGTAGCCATGTTGTACTGAAGTGAATCCTTCAATATTTCATCCTCAGCAGTTACCTACCATATAGGCTGCGATAGAGTCTAATGTATAGTACAATATCACCTTGCATGGTACCCAAAGTAAGTGTTTTACTGCCCTCCACCTTTGTATCTCTTCAATATTATATTCTAGTTTCTGTCCAGGGAGTGGACAGCGTGGGAGAAAATAACCAGATATTTTTACTGAATTCAGTAGCACAAACTGGGAATCCTTATTTCTGAAATCTTTCATGGATTTGTTTGTGTATATAGTACCCTATATAATCTTTTAGTTTTTAGTTTAGAGTTTTGGTTTAATTTTTTCCATGTTATCAACGATTGTTTTTCTTCAAGGAAAAAGACTTGAATCTATGATTTTTTTTTTCACTATTGTGTCAATTACTGCACATTATTTAACATGTTTGTCATTGTAGCTGCAATTTTTAGTTGTTTGCATCTTAATTGCACAAATCATCGCTTATGAGTGGAGGTCATTAATTTTCTGTGTTTAAATTATCAGATCAGTATAAATGTACAGAATCTTTGGGGTTTCCTCCAAAACTTATCTAACACACTTCAACAACAAATGTGAATAATATTTTTATAAAGCACTGAAATGGCCGACGTGGTGAATTTGTAAATAAGGAGGCAATGCTTTGAATTTATATGGTCTTCTCTCCTACTGCTGTTTTCTCCTGCTTATAACAACTTGTACAAAAAGAGCCGTACATATTTGCTTTATGTAAGTGTACCTTTTGACTAATGGGAATTTGATTTTAAAAGTGCTTGTTGACACTTTCACATGTGAAAACTCTGTTCAGTGGCCCTTTTCCAGAGCTTTGTGGCTGTCCTCATGTAATGTTTCAGTTTAGTCGAATGCTGTAAAAGTGGTGACTGGGAAGGGGGGGCGGGGGTTAAATCCACCTGGTATCTCCGTTTCGCGTCCCAATGTCTGCCATATTTCATTTCTCACTCAGTAATGAGAACACCCCAGAACAAGCGAACAATACCCTTTTTTCCTCTTTATCTCTCTATCTTTTTAATTCTCATAAAACTGAAACCAGTGTTGCCAACCAACCCAGATAAATTGCATTTGGGATTCAGTGTTACCTTCTCAGCTGGAAATATTACTGAGCCAAGTCTGACCTCCTCCTCCTCTTACTGAAAGGCAGAGCATAGCCTTCACAGTACAGTACATCCTGTTTTTCGTTCATTTCTGATTTGTTTTGCATGCTTTTAGAGGAGACGTAGTAGAGAGAAGGCTTTCCCAGAAACTCCTCCTGGCCTACGTTGGCTTTCCATCCTTCCCCGTGTCCCAGTTATTTGAAACCATACCCTAAGCTTTATATCATAGAAATACCGTTCCTCATGTTTGTTACATGAATCTGTCAAAAGTATATTTTTAATTTAATATAAATAAAGATTGATTCAGTATATGTTGGTGATTTTGTGCATCTTTTGTGAGTCTTACAGCTAAACAACATGTAATGCTCAAGTTTAATAGTTGAGTTGGAGTAGATGAAAGAGGAACGTTTTGGATGTTCTTTAACACACTTCCTGGCAAGATTAAACAAAAATCTTACACAGAAAATTATTCTCAAAGTAAGTCTGTTTTGGAGAAGGATTATACCAGATTTTTAGAAAAATACCTATATAAATTTACCTGTCATCCTTTTAAAGTAGTGTATCTTGAAATCAGCTACATCAGGGACTGCTACACAACTGTAACCCCAGTAGGGAGTCTGTGTCTTGCTCAAAGACACTTCAGCAGGGAAGCTCTAAACCCATGATCCCTTTGCTCGACATGCCACCCTGCTGCACGTAAATATAGCAGAAAATGAAAGCCCCGTTCGGTTGCTCTAATGCTCACTCTAACAGCTTTAATAATAAAATTTAACAGATGGTGTCTTTAATTAAGACGAGGAAGCTCTCAAGTTAGAGCGTGCTTATTTTGACCCAACTTCTTAAGATCAACATTACACAAGTTGCACTGGAGGCGAGATTCTGCACTGCACCACATTTTCATGCTCAAAAGGACTTGCAGATGACCAGCTGCATCAAAAGGTCCGCAGTGTTCTCCTAGCCTCTTCCAAAAGCTCGCCTCAAACAGGCTAATGTGTGGATATAACATTTTGCTCTCGTTTTTCTCTTGCCCTGTGCTGCGCTTAATCTGCTGTTTACCCAAGTGTTGGTTATGTAAACTGGCATAGGCAACATCGTTTGCTATGCAGCGCTTCTCCATTGCTGCTGTGCTGCAATCCCAGGCTTTCATTTCAATCATAAATAATACAAAACTGTCCAATGGCAGAATATGAGCTTTCTGAAGTCACGGGTATTAATACTAATAAGGCAATGGGGTGCTTTAAGTAAACACTGTTTATGAACAGAATCACCCCCCCCCCCCTTTTCCCTCTCTCCTCTGTCTATTAGTTTCCTCAGAGCACTGAGAGTCAATTAGTAACCACATCTAGTTCCTCCATAGTAATTTAGAGAGGGGGCTTCTGCTGCAGAGTAACAAAATCTGAACTATTTCCAGTTATATTCACATATAGCTACTTATTCAAGGGTTTTAGGTCTATTAGGTCTGCCTGCTTGAGTCACTGTCAAAAAAGTATGCTTCCCATTTGCTACGGAAAAGAAAACTTAATTGATACTCACTCATTCCATTCCTAATGTTGAACTCACATAATAGACAGATTATCTTGAACATTAAGCACACTTTCCGACAGGACACATTATCACCCTCACCAGACAGCAAAGGGGAGAGGTCACTGTTAATTTGGCAACTGCTGTATAACCATTTGTCAATGTGTTACACGTCTCCTTTATAGCTAATCTCCCAGCCTGCTATCGCTGCCAGGAGATGGGTTTCAGCTCCATCCCAGAGGCCTGTAGCAATTATACTTACAGCTGCCCTGTACACCTGTGACATAGTATGGTGATGACAGCTCGTCGCTGATAGACCATTGCTGTTTTTGCAGCGTGTCACCTTGACGGGTTGTTTTACCCACACCAAAGAGAAACAAGGTGACTGCTTTAAATTGCTCCACAAGCTTGATGATTCTTTTGTATTACGGCCTAAGGTTTGACCAGTGTGTTTCTTCAGCTGCAGTTATTTTGTATACAAGTATTCTCATCAGGATTCAAAAGCCCTGGAAATAGAATTTAGACCATCAGACCAAAATATAATTCCCCACATAAAATGACATTCTTCAAGGGTGTACTCATTTCATGACAAGGGAAACTGCTTTAAAATGAAGTTACTCTACTGAAATATAAACTAGAAAATACAGCATATCAGTGAGCTAATATATCTTTGTATCCTATCTGCATAAGAATACAAACATATAGGCCTGAAAATGTAAATATCCAGTTCATCCTAGGCAGCAGTTAATTTATATATCTAATGTTCAACTAACAACCTAATTATTTGCTACCATGTTCAATGATAATTCTGTACTGATTTACAGTTGACTTTTCACTAAGCCCCATCCACCTTAGTTACTGTTTCTATGCCTGTAAAGCTCTCTAGCACAGTACATGTAGTTGTAGTTTACAATGATAATGATGGCAGATTTACCACTAAAAGTTATACATTTTTTAAAACAATAGGTCCTTGATTTCAGGTAAACAAACACAGCTTCTCATCTGTAGCTGGTGACCTTCAATGTTTGTTTGTTTTTTTGGCTGAAATGACACCTGTCACTAGCAGATTTCATCAGCTGTAGCTAGCTAGCAAATTAAGGTAATGTTATCCTCATGAGTTGGTTGAAAACTCAGTCTCCAGCTGACTTTTTAATGTTTCCACCTGACTAATTTTAAAACAAGAATCCTAAGGGTTTTAAATATGCATTTGATGGCCACATGCATGATATCGTGCTAAAAGACTCAGTCTAAAGCTGCATGTCCCAGGCAAAAAGTCAGCATCCTCACCAGTTGATAATCCATGTAGAGGACATGGAAATAAAGAGTTAGTCTAACCTGTTGTTAGTCCTAGTTTTACATGTATGATAAGGAAAACTCTAAGATCAGACTCATTTTATTCTAACAACACTGTTTGTCTGCTCAGTTTAATTAGACAAGCAAGAAA
Organism: Siniperca chuatsi; assembly: GCF_020085105.1. Classification (NCBI taxonomy): domain Eukaryota; kingdom Metazoa; phylum Chordata; class Actinopteri; order Centrarchiformes; family Sinipercidae; genus Siniperca; species Siniperca chuatsi. The sequence goes on along the minus strand of NC_058065.1, from coordinate 6,149,178 downwards.
AAGGTTAGATTCATGCTTCCAGGAACAACTCCCACACAGAGGAGAAATACTACACAGTGGATATGCTAGTCATGAACAGGGCTTTTTATTGGAATCAGTAACCCCACAAAATAAGTAAATGCCGCTATTCTTGGAAATAATACAGGGTTACTACTGTAGATAGTAAGCTAGTTAGCCGGGCATGTTAACGAAGCATCTAGAGCAGAAAAACACACTGTTTAATTCATTCCTCACACTTTTGCTCTTGTATTTTTGGTTTTGTAGAGGGTAAATTCTTTATATAGGCTACAGAGCATTGCTTTTACCACAGCCCCATTCAAAGCTTGTCAGACCTGCTGTGCCTAGTTACGGTTGCTAAGCTGTGATTGGACAATTGCTGGTGCAGGGAAGGGTTTAACGAAAGGTCAATTAGCTATTCATTTATTCTGTTTTTAGTTAGTAGTCAGTTAGTTGTTTTTTTTTAACATGACCTACCAATTGGATATCAAACCTTTCTAATCATCTGAATTTTGTAGGATTCAAGCTGCAACAGCAAGGCTGGCCGTGTAATGTCTGTTAGAAATTGTTTATCTGTTCCTGTATTAATCTGCTGCTTTATTCTCTTCATCATGTCAATGCTAATTTGACATCATTACTCTAATATTATATTGCTCTTTTTAACTTCAGATGGTGTATTTACATTCTAATGACATGGAAAATGCCCCTGGTGTCACGTAATGTGCAATTATGTTCGGAATGTGTCCATTATGTTGCTTCCATAATGTGTTTTAAAGATATTAAGCATAAATCCCACTTATCTCCCACCATGAGGCTATATCTCCCCTGTCGTGTCATGACTGCACATGATTACGATAACACACAATTATGTGAGTTATGTTCAATGAGATCCAGAGTTGGTGCAAGAAGCAGGTTTTCCATCTAAAATCAGCTGCAAAGTATGGCCAAGAAACAGATTAGAACCACAATTTAGCCATGATGACTAATTTCCAAGTTCATAGAAAGTCTCCACACGGCTGTAAAAATATTGACAGCTCATGGTGGTTTTGCATTTTAATCTCTTCCTCCTCCATTTATCCCCAGATTGGTCAGAACCATGATGTTTATATCAAATATGATTTCTATAACTGAAGTCAAGATAAATCTGAGTTCTGTAGTTGGAGTTGTTTAACACGAGAAATGTATATTTGTCATTTCACAGTTGATAAAAATTTCAAATGACTTTTTATGGCTTTAGATAAGAATCCCAGGTAATCACTGAGTCATTTGTATCAACAGTCCTATCAAAGCCATACAGATACACTGAATAGTTGTTTTGTGCAGCCTATGTTATCTACACTTTGGATCTACACTCTTGAAACTTCGCAAAGATTATTATTGACTCAGTTGCAACAATTTAAATCTTAAAATTATTCATTTTTAAATCTGTTAAACGTGAATGAAAGATGCCCATTTGTAATAATGGTACACTTTTATTTAATGCTGTTGTGGATGTCGTATCAGCGTTTTTCCACTGACTTGAGTCAAAACTTGTGAGATATACTATGTCCATGCCTTAGGCTCATACAAAAGTGTGGGGGAAAGAGAGACCCAAGGAGACCTATCTGCAGCCAGCCAATGAAGACACTCAGTCCAGTCTGTAGCTGAGGATTACCACTGAGAGGAGGAGGAGGAGAAAGAAAATGAGACAAGAAGACAACTTCCCGGGAGGCAACTTTTCAACACAACATAGTAATCAGGGCAGAGACGGCAGCTGAGGAGGCAGTAGAGTAAGAAAACGAGAGGGAGAGAGAGAAAAGGCCGAATGGAGGTAAAGGTTGGGCACAACAGCCTGAGGCAGACTGTCGAGGGCGGAGAGCTGCACAAAATCACCTCTGAAAGGGCGAAACAAGGAGCAGGAGAGACAGAGTGGATGATAGCTGAAGCTGCTATTGACTGGATAACTCATAACAATATTGCTAGATGCTCGCGTTTATAAAATGGTTTTAAAAAATCTGCACAATATATAAAAATGTGTTCTTCAATGTAAAACTAAATATGTGTCTACACTTCATTCTGTGCGAGATTACATAAACAGGCGTTTGGCAGTAGTCTGAGTCATTTCACAAGCTGTTCTCAGAAGATCCATGAGGCTAACATGACATGAATGCACAAATATGTACTCAGGTCTTTAAAATTGAGAACTGTACTGTGTGCCTTATGGTTGTAATACAATCTGCCAACTATTGCACAGCTACAATAGGTCGGATTCATGTGCACACACATTGTACAAACTTACTTACTTCCATTTGTACTACCACATTCTTGCAAGCTTTTCTGTCTGAACAGGCTTAGAATAACACACTTTTTACAGTGTGTGCCTTTTTAGATGTTTTTGTAATATGAGGGTTACATTATTATTGTTATTATTATCACTTGCTTTTTAATGGCACAGTATGGACGTCCACTGCTGCCAAAAATAAAATAATGTAATCAAATTGGAATTTAGTTCTCCATTTGTGTGCAAATAATGCATGACAAAATTAAATTTAAAAATCATTCTCATTCTGAGTTTGAGAAGCAATACAACATAATGTATTATTTCTGCCAAAATAATTTAAATATTAAATCATTTTCAGTGCACTAAGAAACATAACACTGCCATGATAAAATTCAAAGTTAAATTGATGTTTCGTTTTCAAATTGGCCGATCATGTGCAACCTAAGCTTGAAAATGAAATATCCAACTGGATCTCGTAAAATTTACTTTTAATGATGTCCTGTTTTTAGCTAATTTCTAATGAAGATTAAAGGGGAATGGGATTTTTTCATGGTCATTTCCAGGCCTCTTTTGTGAAATCTCTCAAAAGTCAAAACCACTGGGTAAGATAATAACATCAAATTAGTTGAAATGCACCAATCAGATGACACCATTCCACATGCTCTGGTTTCTGGCAAGGTTCTGCCTCGTATACACAAATTTATGCTCGTTTTTCTAGAGAGCTGCTTGAAAATAAACATGCACACAGATGAAAAGTGACATTTCAATTGGGTTTAATGATTTTCATTTTAACATTGGCAGAACTGGACTTCCATATAACAGAACATCTCATGTCTTTTTCTTGATGCTGCCTCTCACACACACTGCAGACAACACTTACAGGTAAACATGCACCTGTCCACCTACACACACCCCTGCACAAACACGCTCACACCTTTACAGTTATGCAGCTGCAAGTGTTCTTTTTTGTGGCTTAGTGAGGATTTTCAGCGAGAGGCATCTGACTTTTTTCTCTTTATTCCTGCAATGACCTCTAGCAACGCATACACACACACACACACATATATATACACACAACTATACACAAACACACAGACTGGCCTGAGGACAGAGATGGAGAGCTCTAATTTCCACAGGGCCCGCAAAATCTCTCCATCCCTTTTAAACTCAATCTCCTCTCTTTCTCTCTCACAAAACTACACACACTTGCAGAATCATCACATATATGGACAAGCACGCACACACGTCCACACAATTTTGTAAAAACACTCATGAAAGCATGCATAAAAACTCAGGAAAGTCAGGAATCTCTTTACTTTTCTTAATTTGAAACTTAATTATCCTACATACATTTCTTTGGTTCCCCCAAAAATTATAGTTTGATGTATAAGTGCGCAGATTCATGAGCAGGCAAAATTGGTTCTGTAACCAAATAGTTACAGGTTTGATTTTTGCAACAGCTAATGCACATCCATCAGTCGTTTCATGTCCTGCTGGGTTTTTTTAGTGAAGGCACCGAACCCCTACCTGCTCACTCCATCATCGCACTGGATAATAGCATCAGCTAAATCCCTAACATGTAAAGAGGCCTGGAGACGTCCAGATGGTCTGTAGCAGCTCTATAATTTGTCAAAGAAAATTATGCTGAACAGTGTAAGAAATTAAGCAAATACAGAAAGCATTTCTTCCCTTTACTTTATGTGAAGTGCTGTTAATAGATGAGGCTAGCAATGTTTCATGTTTTTATTTTATGCAAGATTTCCATGATTTTTTTTTTTTTGCCCACGATTAATTAATTTTAATAACAATTATTGTGTGTACAGCCTGATATAGCTTGTGCCGTACAGTTCCTAAACTATTTTAAAAATTGTTTTTCGTTCAACTGAGAAGATTGATACCACTTGATTGATCGTCTCACCTAACACACGGCAAAAAAGCAAATAAGCGTATTTCCCAAAATGTTGAACTATTCCGTTAAAAGCACAAAATATAGCAACATACATTGCATTTGGGTGGCATAGTCCTTCATTACAATGAATACGTTGGTCCTCTCAGCTTGTCAGACTGGCAAAAACTGCATCCCTGAGCATGTTCATTGATGTCTGCCTGATAGAGATCAATAAGTAATGCATCACCAGAACATCAGAAATATCAATAAACAATGATGTTCCACAGTGTTTTAAAAATGTAGCTTTACACACTTCAGTTTCTTGTATTTTGCATTATTACAAATGTCAATTAGTTTTTTAAGCTAGGTTTTCTGACTTCTGAAACAGAGCCTGTAACTGACTTTGACTGTCTACAAAGCCACTGTTATCCATTTCTCCTGTATCAGGTCTAATTTTCTGAAGTGTACTTTATCTCCATTTGGCTAGCTGAGGACTGCAAGTGCATTTTACACAACATTAAGCAAGCAGTGAATCACTTTTAAGAAGTGCAAGAACACAGAAACAGAGAAAAGTCCTCTTTGGTGTCTCGCCCTTTGACTCTGAACACTTTGATGCGGCCGAATAGAGCAAAGGGGGCATCTACCCGCTGCCTATCTGCATCCGCTTTCATCCAGGAATGATGTTTGCCTGCGGAGGGATTCCTGCAAATGTGAGAAAAGCCAAGAAAAAGTTACTTTTATGCTCTGTTTTAATTAATGCAACCACTGAGGGCTATGACGGGGCTACCGCTGTGATGAATCAAGATGACGGTGTGCATCTGTGCATGTGTTTTTTTTACCCTCTTTTCCATATGTTGATATACTCTTAGAGCATAAAAGTGGCCTGTTCTCTCTCTATGTATGTATGTATGTATGTATGTATGTATGTGTGTGTGTGTGTGTGTTTGTGGCTTTGCAAATGTGTCAGTGTGTTTGTCCTACCAGCTTCTGCCATGACTGAGTGTCTCTAATTGAGTGTGCTGTTCACTCAGACAGGAGGTCTCAGACAGAGTTGACATTCAGGCAGTGGAAGGCCACCATCGGGGATGACAGCTGATCATTCTTCTAGCCAGCACCCTAATTAAGCGGAGATGGAGGGAGAGAAGGAGAGAGGAATAAACAGAGAGAGAGAGAGAGAGAGGCTTTTTAAACAACAAACAGGTTCCGCTTGCTTCCAATCAAGCATCCTGTCCTGCTGTTTGGTCCATTCATAATGGGTGGCCCCTGGTGGGTAGAAAAGCAGCCAACACCCCACTGCCTTCCTGCTCTCTGACTGAGCTCCTGTGACCACACCGCCTCCCCCAACTCTCTCAACCTAGCATCTTTCACAGCACTTTCCCCAATTATACCAAAGTCGTGAGCTCCTGTGTGTGTGATTTCATTGTTGCCAGAAAACATAGAGAAACGTCAAGCTAACGCCGTCTTCCTGTCTCTCTTTCTCATACACACATGCAGAGACATACAGACGTGCGCACACACCCTTTTGATGTATGGAGTCAATCAGACTCCATTGGACAGTCTTGTGATAGCCTCAGGATATTAGCAAGCTTGCTCTCTGCTCACCCAGATGATAAACTCTTTATGGGTCCACAGGCTTTTGTGGAGCAATAACAGCATCTCCGGCCTTTCTCACTCTTCGCCATCCATTTTAGTATAACTCAAAATGTGAGCAGTGTAGCAGCCGCTGCTCGGAGCGGCGTCGAAGACTTCCTGGGAATGGTGATGAACAAGCAAAGCCCATACAGGGTCAGATGAGCAACTACATTTTTCTTAATCAGCATTACCCACCCAACCACACCGTTATCCTAACCCTATCAAACCTAGGCATGCACTCATGTCTAAGGAACATAACAACCCGTGATGATAGGTGCAGCTATTGTTTCCACTGATTTCCCCCCCCCCTTTGGGGGCAATTTCATGAACATAAATTTGAGCCACAGGAGGTGGTACTAAATCAAAGTTTGAGGTACTTTTATTTATGTGTAAATTTGAAAGAGTCGGTATCAGGGACACATTTTCCATTGCTGCCTGCCACACAACTGAATTGCTCTCGCCTATCAAACAACGCATAACATTTTTCCTGGTATCAGAAGCATATCGCCTTTTCAGTGATATTTATCCAAAACGTTCTGGTTTGTAAAACAGAGTGGCAAACAAGGCAGAACCTACAACCAAGGCCTTAAGGGTTCATGCAAGTTCAGGTTATAGCAGGCTCCAGGTTATGGGTCGATAAGTTCCCGTTGTGGAAAAGAGCTATTCATCTACATCACTGCAGTCCTCAGTCAGTGCCTTCACTGGCTCCATTCAGCTACAGAACTTCTATGCACTCAGAAGCGCTCTGACAGCATTCACAGGCTCATCAGATGCTTGACGCTACACATCAATTTTTAATACTTTTGAGACAAGACTTTACAACTCTGGAACGATGTCACAGCATCAATACTTTTCTCCTGTCTTGATTATTGCACGGTAAACAGTAGTATTAGCATAATGCTATAAAGTGTTCTACCTCAAATGTGCTCTTGCAAATAATGTATTTGACTGCTGTGCGTTGCTTTAGTCTAGCAAAAAATTGGGCCAAGATAAACTTTTCTGCTAGGCAAGCTTCTGTTTTAATTGATGCAAAAAGTACATTTACTCTAAGTACTGTACTTAAGTACAGATTTGAGTATTTCCAATTTATGCTACTGTATAATTCTACTTCACTACAATTCAGTTGGAAATATTGTACATTTTACTCCACTACATTATTTTGACAGTTAAGGTTAGTAGTTACTTAACAAATGAAGATTTTACATGTAAGACATATGATGTGCTTATAAAATATGATGCAATGTTATAGATGAATCTACCCAACAGTGTGTAAAATAACTCCATATATAATTACATAACACTCACAGGGCACTTTAAGAACATTTCGCTAATAATACTTGTATGTTTTCACCTAAATAACAGTTTCAATACAGGGCTACTTGTAACAATTTTTTTATATATATATTGTGGTGGTAGTACTTAAGTTAAGGATATGAATACAAAATAAAAAATAGGGATGACATGGACTCCTGGAAATGTTGTTAGGCCAACATTGTTACTATATTGTCTAAAAACTAGGGCAGACCAACAAAAACTTTGATTAAACGGCACATCAAAATTTCTCTTTACTTGATTTTCTTTACATGGTTATACATATATCACACATCCGTTGCACATGCAAGCATGTTCAAACACACTGACACACAAAAGCATATATAAATTAAAAAGATGTACAGCACAGACGCTCACGTCATGCACGTCTGCAGGACTCCATTTGAGATTCATAAGCATTTAATGAGCGTCTCGTGGGTGGCAGCATGTCTGACCTTGCTCACACCCCTCTCTTACTGTCATAGGATGCTGAGAGGGAGGTGACAACTCTGTTTGTGTGTGTGTGTGTATGTGTGCCTGATCACTTATCTCTATTTGAGAAATTTGGACGTGTGAGAACAATATACGCACACATTTTGAATATATGCACATATGTCTGTGATGGGTCGGGTATTTGAAATGTCAGCGGATGTGTGCACGTGGCTCCGTATGTGTCTATATGTGTGTTTATCTGTGCATGTGTGAGCGTGTGGGTGTTCAACATGGTTGTCAAGTGCTTGAGCAGGCCAATCTCTCATCTGCCATCCATTCAGATCAACTGACATGCAGCCAAACCAAACAGACAAAGACAGAGCGGAAGGCATCACTATGCAGCTCAGCAGTGCAGTTTGTCCTGACCCTGTCTGGGGCCCTCTACTCTCTGCTGATTCTAATGAGCTCCCCCAGGATTAGACTTAGGCGGCCAGCGTCCCAATGAGGGGGTACAGGGAGGGTTGGAGGGGCGATATCAATACACCCACACAAACATTGCACTCACCTCAGCAAACAGACACAAACTTGTTTGTGGAGGAAGGCATTAGAAAGTACTGTATCCACTACTTACTGTAAATAAGCCTGAGAAAAATACTTTTTTCAGCACATTCATCCAGATACACGAGTAGTTTTTCTAAACATACAATACAAAGGTTCCTGCACACAAATCAGAGCTCCCTTAGGATTTCTAACATGAATCTTTAGAAAAACTGTATGGATAAGATATCATAAAAAATATGATATCCCAAGACCAAAGCAATTATTAGGGGGGAAAAATGTTAATCTAATTGGATTTGTGTTTATACTCATTATAAATGCTATAGGCTCAATCATTAACATCCTTAGAATTACTTGGGGAAACTAGCAAACAATCTTCACATTGTCAATCATCTGTGCTTTGAAAGAACTTATTAAAATATTGTGGGGGGTTTTTTGATAAAAAACATTTGAACTTCATCTTATACTCTTTTCTACATTCTAAATGTCCAACAGATATGGAGCAACATTAGAATTCATTTGGAGTGGTGTCTCTGGCCACCAGGGAGATGAGATGAGAAAGATGAAAGTGAGTCAAAACAATGAGCTTAAACAAAGATACTAAACTGCTCCAGACGGCCGAGGGGTACAGCAGAGTCGGGTGTGGGTTCATCACTACAAGCAAGCCTTTTCACATACAAGAAGTCATAGGATCCATATAAACATATTGATAATAACCACTTTAAATAGCAAATATTTGTCCTCTACCTTAGTGTGCTTCTTGCCTTATATAGGAAGCTGTGGAAGGGATTTGTTATCAACCACTCTTAGATTTCTTAGATTTTCTATACACAATGTCCTTGCACACTAATAAATGGCTGATAAACAACGTAAAATAATCAACTTTTAATGGTTGCCACTTTTAGGTTTGCATTTTTCATGATGGACATCTAAAAGACAAACAGACTGTCAGTAAAAATTTAGTAGTGGCCTTTTTCACAGAACAAGTCACTACGGTCACTTTTCCAAGCTTGTTAGAAAAATTGAAGGAGACACAAAACAGTCGACAGTATTCCTGGCTCACCCTCTAGCCACCTCTGTTTTCATTTTTACTTTTTTATGTGCTGTGCATGCTTAGAGTGGTGAGATTTAGAAAGCCTAAATGGTGAAAATATCTGCGATGTGTACTGTACAACATTATACCCATATCCTAAGAGGACAATTGAAGCATGTGTTGCTCTCATTGAAGGATAAATGTCACCTTATTACTGTGCAGTTACATACAACTTGTAAACATACTTTACCTGAATGAATCGAGGTAAATCAGGATTTGGAGTAGAAATGTGTCAGTGTTACATTTTCATATATATTTGCTTTGAATGTCGTATTTGTGCTTAATTAGAACCGAAAAGAAAAGAAATGTAGTCATCTTCATCCCTTCAAAAAGACACAAACAAGGAAAAAGTTTTGTATTTTGTGCTCAGAAGTTCCATTCGCTGGAGTCCCAGCCATATCAACTACAATCGTCTATCTACTGTTTTTAAAGTCATGTTCTGTCTTTGCAAGTGACACCAAACCCTTATTTGCCTGCAATTTCCCTCATTGGAATCAAAGGTTAAATGGTAAGAGGGCTGATCAGGTATTGTCTGTGCTAGACAAGCTCATTAATGTGTCACAATTCATTATCAGAGCCTTGTCCTCACCTTGTCAGGTGGCTAATGGGAATATCAATCATAGGCTACCCCATCACGACCCTTCTCACATCTTTGCTGCGCATCTTGCCTCTGTTGACTTCTCATCCCGAAATACCACCAGGCCCAAACAGATCTGTCTGGAACAAATGTCAAACACAATTCGGCTCAGGAGTAAACACCCACAAACATGGCTGACATATAGAGTGCGATTCTTCTTTCTACATTGCAGAGGTGCCGGTGCTGCTGTTTTACAGATGTGTTCCAGCTGTTGTATTAAGATACAGTGTGTTTTTTGTGACAAGGTGATGAGCCTTTGTGGACAAAGGAAAATTATGAACTTTTATTTTTGCTGAAGGGAAGACTAAATGCTCTCAGCAACAAAGCTGATAGGAACTCATAAGTGGGCAACGTCATATAAGTATGCAAATACAATGTAAAGTGAGCAATACAAATAATGGATAAGATTAGAAAAAATATGTACAAATGGCAAAGAAATAAGAGTTAGAAGCGTTATTATATACAGTACCATATAAAAAAAAAAAAAAACAAAAGTGAGTTGACTTTTCATTTGATTTAAATGTTTATTTAAGTTACAAACAAATAAAAAATATGTTCTTTCTAATTTAATCATTTAAATTTTTTGTTTAATTTGATTTAATTTTTCATAAAAAATTTAAATTGATTGGATTGAATCTTGAACTTTTAACTTTCAACACCAAAAACAGTACATGTATTCAATCATGTTCTTCAGCTACCGTAGATTTTCAAATGTTCAGTTTATTCCTAACGACCTTGAACACCCACACAGGTGCTGATAAGCGTGTGACTTAGCATAACGAGCGCAAGGCTCGTGCAATTACATCAGAAAACATATCGTTTTTAAGCAAGACACAGTATATTTAGAGATTGTATGAGTGACAATTAAGGGCTGTTTTGAGTTCCTGATCAGAAATCCTTTTCTGAACAAACTTGCAGATAAACAGAGATCTGGTAAGACATTTTTTCCTACCATTTTTGTTTCATGCTGCTTAAATAGGTGTTTTGAGAGTGAGATTCAGGTTGGACAAAAACTAGCTCCCAACATTTCACCTACACCCAAGACTGTCTGAATAAACACATTAATTAAGAAATTAAAAGTGTTAAAGTCCTTGTATAATCACTTTAATTGGTTCCTGAATCCATTAAACAAACATAATAGAAATATCAATGGTAGAAGTTAGGGGGTGTCAATGAGAAAGCTGCTGCTCTTTGTTGAAGATTTTTTACAGTTATCCTCTGATGTTTCTCAATTTAAATGAGTATTTACAATAAATGTTCCAGAGGCGACTACTTCATCTAAATGAGTCACTGTAATTAGTTAATGTAGGTAATTATAACAGCCAACCATACAGTTAATTCCTTTTTGCCTCCATGCAGTCGGTTCAAGTATGTCATTATAATACCTTAACAGGCAAACCTGTGAAGCTTTAGTCATTTAGCCCTGCTGGCTTATTGTATCATGCTGAATAGCTTGACTTTCATGATATAGTGATTTGAAGACTGGTTGTGTAGTTTATTTAATAAAAATGAAGGTAATTGTCAAAGGAGAAGGAAACAGTGATCAGTAGATGACATATAATGCAGAGAGAATGACATCAACGCCAGCTGGTCAGGAGGCCAAGCCAGAATTCCCTAACTCTTTTTTTTTTTTCTCTTTCTTCCATCTCCACCTTTTTTGTTTCGAGTTCATATAGAGCCAAGGGTGAAAGGAGTTCATCGACTTGGACAGCTCGATAGCAGGCGTTACCTCCAAAGCCACTGCTCTCAAATTGCCCGTAATTTCATTTTTGTGCGTAAATATGTGTTTCTTGTCAGGTGCGTGGCAGCGGGAAGAAAAACAGGCACGCAGACAGCTCTGACAAGCAATTACACAGCAGCTTGTTTGGGAGGCAGACTGGGATGAGCTCTGGTCTGATGGCGGGGCACAAGATTGAATACTCCAGAGACGGAGAAGAAAATGGCCAGAGGGAGAACACTGGTGAGACATCCACAGGTACAACACTTGGGTTTTATTTTATTCTAATGCTTGTGTTGTTGATTGAGCACATCTGGAGTGATGGAAGGAAATTACTTGCCACAATTCAGGCAAATAAACCCACAACACTTTGTTTGTTTTGAGATCCTGCTGCAACCATCTTGTTTAGTCTTGTCAATAGTATATTTTTGTGGAAAAGCAGATTGACCTTGTGGTTAGGATTGGCATCTCTTATTGTAGCTTTAATCCCAGAAACAAGCTTTAGATCTGAAGTAACAATAGCTTTGTTTACTATAAAAAGCCTGTTTGTGGCTTAATTGAAGCAGATCCTTTTGTCCTTTGAAAGGTCCTTGTGTATAAAAGTGCACTCAATAAGAACCATTAGCATCATTCTGATTATTCTGATGGCATACGTTTTTGTTTGTATGGCGAACGTTTGTGTTGTTCTCCAACAAGAACAAATTGTTCTGTATTGCACACACTGCCTCCAAAATGATTGGCCTCTCCAACTCCAATATCTGAGATCTGAATAACGCAGCCATCGCACCACCTCAACCTTGTTTTCTAATTTCGTATGTCTGCCTGTCATCAGGTTGACATTGCTTGTTAGTGCTTTCCAAAATGCATATAATTGCACAATAAGGGTTTATATGAACATTTTCTGATCTGCTTCATCTATGGTTAAAGGTTCCACCACGAACTATTCCCTAAATGTTCAGACTGACAGTTCGAGTTGAGTTATTCATGCGTATTTGACCACTCGACTGTTTGTGCAGTCCCTGTTTATTTGCCACTGACAGTACCGACCATATAGACCTTAGCTGTAAGTTAACTAGCAATGTACTTATCGACTGTGTTTGCGTGACAGCGGACTCAGAACTCACCAAGAACCCCAGTTTTCTGTTCTTTTCCTCTCGTTTCTCTCCTTGTTCTTCCTGTCTCTTCCTGTAAAGTCCGAGGATGACTGTGAAAATTTCGCTCAAATTGAAACATTTACTTGCATGGACATGTCTGCCTCATTTTGCGTCTATTCGCACCCACTCATGTCTTTCCAGTGACTGTGTATGCAGTCGCGCTGCCTCTAAAATTCACGTTGTGTTCTGTCTGGACACACCATAGGTTTTGCAGTGCGTATACATCTACTGTACACAGCCTTTCAAAGTGCTGAGTATGTTAAATTTGGACACAACAGTGGCGTTCAATAAAATAACTGATAGACTGCTAGATCTGACTGCAGTTTTTCCTCAGGTCTGCTATATAAGACCACAACCCTCACAGCCATCCTGTCATCACTGCTGATATCACTTCAGCAGTCTATAGCAGTGCAGGAGACCATGCTGACAGTGGTTACATCTGATACGTAACCTTCCCGTGGTGCACACATATGTTGATGTCAGAGTCCGAGGCTGAGGATGTGGCTTTGACAGATGGGAGGGCCGGCCCAGCTCTTCCCGGCCGTGAACCAGGAAGTCTCTCCCTCAGGGGGAGTCCCAGGGCGAAGTGAGATGGCTCCATGGGAGAGAGTACAGTTAGTCCATTCAGGGATGTTCCATTAACTTGATTAATGGCCTAATTACTGCCAGTAAACAGTCCTAGGAGATAAGAAGCAGAAAGGAGGAGGGAGGTTGGGGCAGTAGTACCAGGCTAGCCCATGGTCAGTCAATTACAGTTGTTCTTTTGTTCCGAGGGAACACAAACCAGACTTCTACCTCTTTTTCAACCTTTCGGCTAGTTTCACTTAGGGCAATGCTCTCTTTTTCAGTAACGCTTCACATTCACACAGTTCCGCACAGTCACGCATGGAAGTTGCTGGAAGCTGCCCAGTGTTGGCCTCTATGTGCCTTAAGAGCATCTTAGCAGTAGTGATGAAGGAAGGGCAAACACTTTTATTTTCCCTACTCAGATTTAAATCCTCTGATGCAGATGAGGTAACTTTTTAGGGGGCTTTATTCAAAAGTGGACAGTAGAGAAGTGACAGGAAATGAGGAAAGAGAGAGGGAGGGAAGATGAACAATCATGTTTAGGTAAATTTCTGACTGATAAAAGCAAATTGAACTGTTTTACTTATATCATTCTATAAACTCTAAAGCAGGGCCCAGAGGCCAGGTTGGCTACGTTGTGTTCACCCATTCACACTAATGGTACTCTTTTATCCATATATCTTATATGGGTATAATCATCACTGGAAGGAAACAACGACCAGGTTTAAACTCCGCAAATCACGCTCTGCCATCTCTCTGAAAATAGTATCTGATTGTGAAACAAATAGCCTCCACAAACGCTTTGGAGTAGCATGTCTGGTGCCCCCTCTGCCATCTCCAATCGCCGTGTGGGCGGCTCGCTTCAGCCTCGCTTCCCTCTCCCCTCGTCTCCCTCTACAGATGTGGGTTGAGTGAGGCCTTTGCTCTCTCGCTGAGAGAGGCGAGGAAGCGAGCCTTCATCCTCCTCCACACTAGTCTGAAATGCAGCCAAGTTCAGCGAGGCTGCCGCGACCCCACCCCGTGCAACACTTACAGGTAGTGCAAAGGCTGCTTCCTGCTCCATGACGATGGGACAGAAATGTGGGTTTCTCTGGTAATTAGCAATAATAAGGTGGTGAAATGAGTGGAATTGATTATGCGATTTATGCAAGGACAGTTTGCATTATGATGTGTGGGCAATATAACTGAGAATTCATCGACTTTGTTGTGGTAACCTCCACTTACTGGGTTGTATTTGCTATATCATGTGTTGCCAAATTCTTTACAAGATGTCTCATTTACTTGACATGAATGATGGTGATGACTGTAAAAATGATGCTTGACTGCATTTTTCTTTTGCGTAATGGAGCCAATTTGCTAAATTAAGACAATATTTTGATATATTATAATTTGCAGTTGTTGGAGAACTTTCCGGCAGTATGAACTCTTTCTTGGCACTACTTTATTTATTCCTGCTTCTTTAACTATGCAAATAACTGACTTCTTAACTCAGGCTTCATTTTGAATCCCTCTCACACCATTTGTTGTTGACTTGTTCTGGAATGCTGACATTTTCCTTTAAAATAAAGGGCTTTGGCCCTTTCCCAAGAACACATGTATAAAATGGGACTCTCCTATATTGTTTTCATTGATTCTGTCATGGCAACCTTGTAACAGAGCCCTGCTTCATAATTGGATTGCTACATTGGACACAATAAGCTTCAATTCCCCAGCAAATGCCAGAGAGAGACAGAAGAAAGCGGAAATTCTTGTCTGTTTTATGCGCTGCAATGCTGCAGAGAAATGAGGAACAAAGAACCGAAGAGCTGTCTGATAGTGGTGTATTTTCTGTGTGAATGAGAAAAGTACAGTAACAGGATGTTAGATGAATATAAACATTACAGTAAAGAGAGGGAGAAGAGTTGATTTGGTCTGTTTGTTTACTCATTTCATGAGGGCTTGTAGCTTGTGTGCAAACATTAATTTAAACCCAGGGAGTAGAGTTAATAACTGTATGATTAGAGTTTCATGATTTTATTGTATGTATCCTCAGGCACATTGCATTCTGCGAGTGTTGTTGAGGAATGCTAAATGCTCCCCTCGTGGTTTTGGTGTTTTACAGTAATTGGCAAGATTCAGAACCGGCATGGGTACACAGACTTACCTGAACAAGAAAATGGCTGTCAAGACATAAAACTGCAGAATAAGTGTGTCATCCGGTAAATACGGAGATTTTGTGATTTTAGCTTTTAATGATGTACTATCTAACAGTTTGTTTTTCCTTACAATGAGCAATATAACCTCACAGATCTGGTAACTCTTAGTCTTGATTTTAATGATGGAAGGTTGAGTGGAAGTAACATCACTGAATGGAAAAACTTCTAACATCTAACATATAGATAATACTGGACTTCTGCTCAATTTTGCCGTGTGAAATAGTTCACTTGTGTGCTGGCTCTGTTCTGAATGAACTTTATTGGCACTGTCAGCCAGGACGAGTGCAGCCCAGCGAGCCATGACAAGTTAATAGTGTTTTTCAAGAGCAGTGTCCAAAAGGTCTCCAAACACAGAGAAACATTTTTTTTAATACTTCTATACACAGACATTTTACCAGTTTATTAGTTTTAATCCTTAAGATTTCAGTCATGGCTGATTTGGCAACACCCGTGGTTACAGTGGTAATGTGGTTTAATACTGCAGCAAACACTCCTTTAGCAGCTACTTTGTACAAAGTCGTGTTCTTTTAATAAAGAAGTCAGTCAATAATTGGCCTTTTAGCAGCGTGCCATGAGCAACCACGATCTGATGTAATGCTCCTGTGGCTTCTTCACAATAAAAGCAATGCTGTGTTTCGACAGGTGAACGTTTTAAATGTGAAGCAGTAGCAGCGACTCTGCCACTTACAATGAAAACTGACTATTGCTAAAAATATGCTGACCATAAATAATATCAAAAGCAAGTTTTGATTTTGTGAAAATCTTAAGGATTATAACTTTGACTTAAAAAAATTATAAATACCAGCTATAAGATCTAACACATGACACATAAAAGTACATATGCAAGATATTGAGATCCATCCCTTAACCTTGCCCACTGCTAAATAGTTGTCCCTGTCAATTTATGTTACTAAGAAATTACCTCCTAGCCCATTCATTTAGTAAAATGCAATAATAGAAACAGATGCAGTTCACTTTCACCAGCATTTTGTGTATTTGTATATTTTTAAGATAGTCTTCCAGCTTCTGATTCTGGAGAGAGACGTTGAAGTTTTCATCAAAAATACTTTCAAAAAGTTACTTTAAAAATGTCACTGAGTAATATTTGTCATGACGGGAGGAAGATGAAAATTGCTTGTTTAGATGATGAGAAAGAAATTACCAAAAACAAAATACAGCTTGATTCGTGCAGGATTAATATTTTAGGGAGACTTCTGTCTTCACAAGAATGCACAAATAGGTCATTTGTGCTGGAGGCTTTACAAACAACTGACATGACAGGCTGAGTCAAAATTAAAATCGCCAGCGGTCTCTGCAATTATTGCAAATCACTGGATGTCCACAGCTCATATTGATCCTGCGCAAAAAGAAATGTAGTGGGAGTGACAGCTGTAATTTGTGCTAAAAGTTTTCAGATGTTCCAACTACCTTTCTGGTTCTTGTGACACTCCAAAAAGCAGAGGAGGTCTAAGCCATCATCTTCAGCACCTTGACAGGATCTTTATTGTTGTTTTTTTTCCCTCCTGTTGAATTTAAGCAAAGGGAAATGTAGAGCACAGTGGCACAACAGATGGCATCTCACACCCTCACTGTCCCCTGAGCCCACTCAGTGACCAGTGCCATGCTGCCACTCTGGGCACAAACACTGTGAGGCAGAATTCATTAGCGGGATCAGGCTGGCAACAAGGAGGTCTGAAACACAAGGATTTGCCGGTCAGACTCGGACCCAACATTCCCTGTGTCATTTCCTCAGTTTGTCACCCACGTTGTTGCTGCGAGTGCAAAAACCACCACCAGTGAACGATTATCACTCAGCCTTGTGGTGAAGATCCCTGAAAACGAGTCATTGATTCGGGAAATGAAACTACCTTGAGCTAAACCAACTGTGTGTAAACACTCTTTGTCGCCGCACACCAAAACAAATCCATATAGAAGACACAGTCCTTCACAAGGGATTTTCAAACACCTCACTCTGTCACAGTGTCTGGATTGCGGTGGCAATAAATGGATTGAGGCAACCAATTCACAGTAAAATAACTTTTGCCGGCACGCTCTAACCTCGTTGCTGGCCGCATCCCAGCCTCTTATGTTTGGCCTTTTTATACAAATCACATTACGGTCCTTTTGTCGCAATCTTCAGTTCAAGACTTTGAATTGGAATGAAATAGAAACAGACACTTCTGCTAAGGCGCAGCTGCATCATCACTAGGAAGGTCATTGCAGTACTTGTGTTTTTAAATGACCTCTCTGATAACTCTCTGAAAGACCACGGATAACAGAAAAGCTGCAGGTCCGGGTCAATTAATGTTTAGTTCTTGGAGAAATTCTGAGGTGCTGTTGGAACAGATTCCAGCTTTCTGCAGTACACTGCATTTAAAATAAACCTCTGTTTCATTTAGCAGCACACTTTGTTTCTCTTTAACAACATTGAAAACATACTCAACCATAATATTCTGTCTTGTGTTGTGTTTCTTCCCTTTTTGCATGAAAGATGTGATGGTTCCATTTGTTGTCTGGCAAGAATCAAAGATATTTCTCCTCTCCACATCTGGTATCATCTGCTGTTTTCATGTTCATAATCTTAAATTGGCACGGGATGAGCACAGTTGGTCAGCTCTATTTCTGTCCTGTCCAGTCAGTCTGCCTGTTTATCTGTGTGTCTCAAACAACTTAGTCCCCAGAAAGCGAGAGAAGCTGCAGCTATGTTCCTTGTAACATGCAGTATTCCCCTTGAAGAACTCCACACTATGTTCACTGCAAACTCTGGCTCCTGAGACAGACTGACTGACTCTCACTCTCTTACAAACAACATGACTCCTGGATTTCCAAACCTGAGCAGAATAGCAAAATGGAAGGAGATACACATGATAGAACATGGTAGTATAGTTACCATTTTATTCAACAGATTTGTTTCTGGAAGGATCATGGCTGCAAATAACTGACCTTTTAATAACTGAGAGTGTCCTGAAATTGAACTGTAAAACATCATTAGAAGATTTTAAAATCCTATCTGTAAAGTAGTTACAGTCTCACCTACATGATCTGATTGGCTCATGCTAAATTAGTCAAACACATCCTGCCAAAATCGAATATTCTCTTAAATTATACATTGTTTCCTTCCCAATAAGCCTCAGAGTAAATCATGATTTCACCACATGCCTCTGTTTGACTCACAGTTAAATCTGTCCTGTCTGAATGTAATGCAATATGCATTATCAATTTGTGTCTGAGGAATGGTGGGGTGGTTTGGAAGTTCAGGTCCAACAGCACCACCCTCTGACCATCCTGAGGAACTGCAGGTGGTCTCCGGTCTCCATGTATGACTCACAATCTAAATTATGCATCCCGGATATGTGTCATCTTAGCTATATGGCAGGAAAGTAGCAGATATATTAGTTATGACAAAGTGTTGAGTGTGGAGGCTTTAGCTTGTCCATCAATCAGACCTGTACTCAATAAAGCAAAATAGTACAGATAGCACCATTCAAATATTTCGGGATGATGGAGGTCTTTTTTTGACTGACGAGGTTTGATGCTGTGAGATAATGATGTAGCCAGTTGGAGTAAGAGAGAGTAAAGAGAAACGCTAAAAAAAGACACACCCATCCCAGTGCCCAATAGGATGGGTGCTGGACCACAAAATACCCAGCAGAGTTGAAACAAATAGATCTGCACACCAAGTAGCTCCCATAAAAAGGATTTTAATAGCGGTGACGTTTCGAGCAATGAGGATTTTGACAGTAGACCATTTTTGTGAATAACAGTAACACTGGCGTTTTGTTTGTTGTGTTCATTTTTGAGCGTTCTTCTTTACATATGGTGTCACTTTTTTCCCCAAAATAATAGATAAATACACAGAGGCGCCTCGAATAGGTAGTATATATGACGGCTATTAGGCTGAGTCCTTTATGAAGTACAAACTATTGGTGGTACATGTATTTTTCTTTGTATAGACTGTGATTTTTTTTTATGTACCTTTTGTATATATGTAGCATATATATCCGTGTATAGGTTTTAAGTATTTTTGACTACTACTAGAAGACACAAAAACACACACCAAGGAGGCAGCTTCACTGGTTTGTTTCCCTGTCTTGACACTTCCACTGAGTTGTTGAGGAAGACACCTGTCTGATTCAGCCACTCCCGGATCAGCCGGTTGCGCCAACAAACTCCTCGAACTCGAGAGTCCACTTTAGGGCTGGGACGGGCTGAAAATTCCCCCAGCAACATGATGTCAGAGTCCCTCAGTGGCCTCCTCTCATCCACTACAGAGAAATATGCACACACAAACACACATCTACACACTCCTGTCTGTCACTGCTCACCGTTGGGGTTGCCACAGACATGCGCTGACATCACAATTAAACCGAGAACGCCCCAGCACTGCACGGTCATCCATCACATGCATCACAATCACACCAACACACACACACACACACACAGAGATGCACTTCCTCCTACAATGTACAACATTCAGTAAAATAAGAAACATTTATTTTAACAAGTTCAACTCTGTAATCTCAGATTTCAAAGAGCTAAATGAGCTCTCAAAATTAAAAATACTCCTAGGAGAAGGAGACAGGGCAGATCTTGCAGCCCAATATGTATCAACATGCCATAACCTGAGGGACAATGAATGACCTAGACACACGTATTTGTATTTTTAACTGCAAATCAGTATTTTTTTTTATTCTCATTATTACTATATTATCTTACATATCTTTATATATTCTAATAGCACATTTTTTTCTGTTTATATTTTTATTTCATACATGCTTTGGCAATGTTAACATCTGTTTTCCATGGCAATAAAGCCCAATTGAATTGAATTGAAAGGAGTGTCTTCCTGCATGCTAAGAGGGAAGTATGCATCTCATGTTGGCAGCAACACAAAGCATCATGATTGGAATGTGAAAATACATTTTCAGCCTCAATTGGTCAGCAGCCTCCATTATTATGCTCCTCTTGAGTGGATTTTCCTCCAAGATAAAAGAACAACATACTTCTCCCTTTTCCATCACTGGCTTCCCCCTTTTTTTCTTCTTCATTTTTGAAAAAAGATTAGACTAATATTATCACTATCCTACACTTTTCCTGCTAATACCCCCCAAGTGAGTACTCAGTCATGCCACAGAGGTGCAGATAATTTCCTGAGTATCAAGGAAGATGCCCTCTTAGGGGCCCCTGGCACTCAGCAGGCAGGCGGCCCCATGATTTTGATCTCATCAAGCGAGCACGTCCGCCTCCATTAGTCTCTGGCATTGTGCTCGAAATTGCTCTGACTTGTCGGGTGATTACCTCAAATGAACAATTAGGCGACTGGCTGTCACAATAACTTGCTCCCCGTCTGTGAATTGGCTCGCCGGTTTTAACGGCTGCTGCTGCCATCAAGGTGCTCCAAATAAATGATCCATTCTGGAGGGGAAATGTCAGCTCATGGCTCTCATAATGAATTGATGCGCAACATCTAGTCGCATACACTGTAATGGGATGATGAAGGAGATAATGCTGCTATTGGACAATGAATACATTGGCACACAGGAAGTGTCTTGATTGAGCCATGAGGAGATCGGTTTATGGTGAATACATTTTTGGTTGTAAAAAAACTAAATAATGCATTAGAGTGGAAAATATGTGTTCACATGTGCAAGATTCTTTAGGAGAGTTTGGATGCATTAAAAGCAGCCTCACCATGTGAAGGATGGGCTTCATCTTCAGGGCATGCAGAGGGCACAAAACCAACATGTTTGGGAACGTCATTACTTCATCAGTCCTCGTTTTAAGCAAATCTAGAGAGAGTCACAGTCACTGATGACAACTTGCTTGAGTTGTTTGTACTCTTCCCTCTTCATCATAAGTGCAGCACAGCAATTCTCTATTCATCACTGTGTTGCCCCATGCCCTCCCCAATCCCCCAGCCCAGAATTGGGAGCAAATCTGGTCTGTTCTGATTGGTCTCAGCCACAGTGGGCAAGTCATCAGAAGTAGCAGCCATTGGTTCCGGACACTCTATGAGGCATAGACATCCAGTTGAATGTAATCTGTGTGTGTGTGGTTTATGTTAGTGTGTGTCTACCTCTCAGCCAACTTGAGGAGAGCCCCCTCAAGGAAATCCTGCATCAGTGCCAACCAGATTACCGATCAGAGCGTGACCAATGTCAGAAAGCGCAGAGCGTAGTAATGCGGCCTAATGGCGAGACAAGCCTGGGACTCTTTAATGGTAATGAATACACAATGTGAGCCTAAGGCGGGATGAGAGGGAGGGTTGGGAGTCGTGACCAGACTGGTGAGAAGGGAGAGACAACAGTGTGTGGGGAAAGGAAAGGAAGGTGTAATGTTTACTGTGTGTGTTCAGGCGGGTTGACAGAATAACACCTTACAGATTGAATCTGAAATTGTTGGACCCCACACTGTTTTTTACTGGTGTATCAGTTGTACACACTGCAATGCAGCAAGAAGAAAAGCCTGAAAAATTATGATAATATCTGGGGCCATCAGCAAATGGAGTTTGTCCAGTCGTCATTAAATGTTCAAATTCTCATTTTTTCTCAGCACTTTAAGGACACTTAAAGATCATTAACTTTGGCTTAAAACTTGTGTTTGAAGGTTCATTCTTGACCTGGGGAAAAAAGAGATTTGACAGAACATTTGGACATCTACAACAACGTGAAACAGAGATGTTCCGGAACTGCTAAGAAGTGGACCTTGAGGTGACATTGATTTGTCAATACATAACTTTCACCAACACAATAATAGTAATTTTGTTTATATTAAAAACGACTGAAGCCGAAGTCATGACGTCACATTCGGACTAGGCTCTTTTCCGCTAGCTTCTGTAACTCAATGCAGTCTCTCATTTAACTTTTTTTTTTCATCTGTCTTTCTGAAAGAATGAAGTGTTTTCCTGGAGTTTAATTTCCATATTCTTAGACAATGCAGCATCCACTACAGCACGGACTGATAAAAATTTAAACTTTTGTCCTCTGTCCTACTGTTGTCTGAGCTAGCAGCGACCCCTCAACTTGCTCATGGACTCGCCTCCTCTGTCGAGCTGTGACGTTTAGCCAGGGCTCGTCTTGGAGCAGAGCACGTAACTTCCGGTTGCACTTCGGTTCTCTATTGTGCATGCTGGCTCACCATCATGGCTTAACTGAGCCACCATTAACAAAATTAATTTCAATTAGTTTCACCTGTGCTGTCTTGCTGTGACATGTCGAAACGTCTGTCGCGAAAAAGGTCTATTTGCCAATATACTGTAAGTTTGAATGTGGTAAGTTCCTCAAAAGTCAAGTTTAATCAAGTCAAAAAAACTTCAATGCAGGCCTGTTGCTTTGTCCACCCAAGTACAATTTGAATGTATAAAGTATATTTAAATTGCTTTGCAAGTTGTAGTAGTAAACAAAGAGAAGAACTGAGGGAGGTAGAGATGGGGAGAGAGTGGTTGCAGCTGAGTCTGTCTTGTAGTATTTCTCATTTACTGTCCCTGTCTGTTGTGTGCACAGCCTTTCTCTTCCCATGTGTTGATTTTCAGCCTGTGTGTAACAAAGGCTTCCTTCAGTGGCAGGGCCAATAAAAACAGGAATTAAACGTGATTAGAGCGGATCTTCACCTTTCCTCATATTCTCCTGTGGAAGCCCACAGAGACTCTCTCTATGACTGACTTTCTCAGTCTTTATCTTCCTCTCTTTTCACTTATCTTCAGGGCATTTGGGGGTCTACACCATTTGGTGTTGGCATTTCTATTAGTGAGCTTGATTGTGGCTATCAGAGTGAGGCTGGTGGTTGTGTAGGGAAGTCACAGAAACAATGGAGGAAAACAGAAAATACAGTAAAGAAGCTGTATGTCCAAAATAATATTTTCAATGTCGGCACTATCTGAATGAAGAATGGCATGACTTGCTGCACAGGCTGGAGTCTTGCTGCTGTGTATGTTCTATACAGCAAGCCTATGGAAGCCCACTTCCACCAGGAGAAAGAGAAAAAAAACGTTCTGACATTAGCATTTAGCTCAAAGCACTGCGGTACAGTACAGCTTCACAGAGCCGCTAGCACGGCTGTAGACTATTAGTCTTATTACTTAGTATCTCATAATTTGAAATTACCTTTTTTTTTTTACTTTAGTCATTAGTATTTTCATTCAACATTTCATTCCTAACATGCTTTTTTTTCTTTTTCCTTTTCTTGGTGGAAATGGGCTTCCATACGAGCTAGTAGTGATATATTGTTCCAGAAAGTTAATCAGACATCTCTCATAATGAGTGACTGGCTAGGTGATGGAATACACATTTTCATTTTAATGTATTTTGCTATGCTCTATCATCAAATGTTACCGTGATTTACTCAGTAGTAACCAGTTCAGCGTTTACATTGCCTCTTCTAGACCTATGATGTTTTGTAGGTCATCCATGCCAAAAGATGGTGGCTGCTCTGTATGATAGTGACGTTTAGGAATATTTATTCAAATCCCAGTGTGAAGGCTTAGGCTAAGGAATGACCACATAGCACCAAATGATGACAGTAAAGTAAATAAGGATTTTGCGGATTGCCCCTTTTTAAGTGAGCAGACAGAAAACAGCTGTAATTTCAATCCATACATTTATGTAATCTTTCTTAAACTTCTGAGCCCTTTTTTTAAAGAATCATATCAGTATATAAACACAATCAGGTTTATTCTGTTATGTTATTGTTTCATCATAATTTTAGTGTTGCTGCTGCAGTGATGCAATTTCAATTGTCTCACCTCTTTTCTTTTTTATTACTCCTTCAAGCCCTCCCATCATTTAAATCTTTGTAAAAGGTGGATTCTGATGAGATAGTGAATACAGACGGGATATCATGTGGAAAAAAGGTGTACTCTAGATAAACTTAAAACATACAGATCTCTTCAAGTCTCTCTTTGCCTTAGGAAATCCATTATTTGGATGATTACTTTCTGCTCATGAACCAAGCTACCGCAGGGAGCGCAACCAACGGCAGTCAAAGCGGACTCGCATTAAAATGCAGCTCAAAGTCCACACAGTCTATTGGATCCTATCAGGAGGTGAAATCTCTCAGCCAAATTGATCTGTTTCAACACACATGCCCAGGTTACATTGTACAATAGATTAGATCACTGTGGGAGGAGAAGGCATTAGCAGCTATTCCCTTTTGTCAGCAGAATGATGAGACAGTGGAAACTGCTCATGCTGACTCTGTTTAAGTCTGCTAGTTGATGCTTTAGTCTCACTGTTTAAATCATAAAACCTCAATTGGTTTTCTGTACTGGGGAGCAGAAAGTACAACACACATAGAAGAGCAAACTGTATTGAATTGATAAAAATGTAATCTGTGCGAAAATTCCATATTTAAGATATTAAATGTTGCTCAGTCAGGCCTGGTATTAATTGGAGAGTCTTTGATCCGTCCATTGATTCCATAGAGAAGGTAAAATGAAACTGTATGGTGGAGTTATGAAGTTGTTTTTAAAGAGCTTTTCT
The DNA here is from genome assembly GCF_020085105.1 of Siniperca chuatsi. Lineage (NCBI taxonomy): Eukaryota > Metazoa > Chordata > Actinopteri > Centrarchiformes > Sinipercidae > Siniperca > Siniperca chuatsi. Next base: position 6,124,261 of record NC_058065.1, on the reverse strand, counting down.
AAGTGCACTGTGGTGATTGTTAAAAAGAAAAGTTAGTAGAAAAGTTATGCCAGGTTCAGACTACACGATATCAGCCTGATAATAGCCAGACCCAATGAACGTAGGGCATCGGGAATGAAAATGAGTGTTGGGCGCAACAATTGTTTTATCCCATGTCATAGTGGACAACAACAGATTGCCATTCTTGTTCCCGGAAGCTGGTCCCTAGCACCTCCTTCCCAATGACATCATGCAGGTCATGAAAGATGGCAAGCTATGATTGGTCGGGGACCAACATGTAGTCTGTGATGTCTCTCGGACAAATCACGGCAAGAATGTACAACTCTATAATCGCCTAATCAGACAGAAATTGTGTAGTCTGAACCCTGCATTATCTAATTTTGATTGCTCAATATCAACCAATGATATCACCTTAAGTTAACAACCCCCACACAGGGTCACAAGAAAAATCTGAAAGGTTACTCAGTGAGTCCTCTTTTGGACTTTTTTGTGGGCAAAAAATATGTCTATTAAAAGTCAGTGCAAAGAAAAAGGCTGTCATCAGTTCTGTTTTTAACGATAGTTAAAACATCATGTTTTATAGCAAGCACTGCAGGAATAAGATAACTATATCTCAACAGGATTTAAAACACTAAATTGGGTTTAGTTTAGGTTAGTTGGCTTACAAGTACAAAGACTATATTGGTAGATAAAAATGGAATAAATATATTTTGCCGACAATTATTTTATAAAAGCAGGAAAATAGGCCTTGTAGCATGACAACGTAAAATATGTTGAATGTACACTGTTTCCTTCTATTTGTTTTTCAGCAGATATCTTGCAACTTAGAGGGAGTGTCTTTCTTTTTTGTCATTTTTACCTTCCATCTTTGTATATGCCCCATTTCTCCTCCATTTTTAAAGCTGTAGTTTACTGCCAGCATGCTTGGCCAGGCTTGTGATTCACAGAAAATGATGAGGTAAAGGCTTAAGCCTGGCCAAAAAATATATGGCTCTGAAAATGGATGTCCTATATTTGAGCCACTTTAAGGGGGGTGCTTGATTTAACTAGCCAGAAACTTAAACTGCCTTAAATTGTTAATCCAAACCTTTAGTAGCCCTTATTTCAAGATTTTTTTCACCGTTCCTTTAAGTACAATTCCATTTGCTGTAAAATTGTGTAAGCCATCGACCTTTTCTTGAGAAAGACATCCAGCACCATCGACTTTTTCTGACCCGCTTCCGTTTCTTTTCTTTTTTTTAAGTCTTAATTTGGAGTCAATGCTTATGAGCATTACTAATAATGTCTTTTCCTTAACTGGGGAGGAGAGATAAGTAGAAGAGCATCTGAAATCAATGGAAGAGGATTAAGGAGGACCTTGGGGCTTCCACCTTCTCTATTCAGACTCCTATAGCAAACACATGCATCTCTTTAGCCCCCTGAGGATGGGGTAGGAAATACCTTTAGGCTACACCACCTTAAAAAAGAACACAATAGTACAGTTACTGTGCGTAATGAAACCACTAGCTGACCTCTTTACATTTTGATTCAAATCCATCCGTAGACTGTTTTGGCCTGGAGCTCTCCTTTTATGTTTATTGGGTGTTTATGAATTAATTTGAATGTTATTTGGATTTAAAGTGTTGCTTTTTCTAATGGGAAAAGGTGACTGTACTGTATGTCACAAGGGAACACAGGTGGGACCATTAAAGCTGACATTTCAGTTTCAATTAATATATGCGGCGTATCATTGTAGAACTTTGAATTATGGAAATGCAACCTCAGCAAGGAATTGACTGCCCTAAGCTAAGAAAATTACACTGTGACAAAATAATTAAAAGCCATGTCTAATTTAAATACATGCCTCTGCACTGTAAAATACCCCTCAGACCCCTCAGTGCAAGTCTGGAAAATGCTGCTTCCAAAGATTTTGAAGTGAAATCTCCCCGCTGGCATGATGATTGGACCTGCCTTTGCAATGTGTGATAAAGAAGAAAATAGGATGTAACCCTTTCCACAGAATCAAAACGGTGCCTTGCTCTCTGTGTGTGTGTGTATGTGTGTGTTTTGTGTGTGGTAAAGAACATGGAGAGAGAGGGAGCAATGAGGTGAAATAGAGACAAGATGGAATAGAGTGGATGCAAAATAAAAAAGCAATGAAGATGGAATAAAAGAGAGGGGAGAAAATGGTGTGTGTGTGTCCATGTCCATATGTACAGTGAGCATGTTTGTCACTGTATTCCATGTGTGGGCGTTCATAAGTCTTTCTCTTGCTTATATGCACCTTCCACACATGCATGCACACACATCTATACTGTATGTGGCTGGTATAGGTAACAGCCCTATTATGAAGCAACAGAGCGGTTCAGCCACTATCCCAGGCCTTGCTGACAAAACTCTAATGTATAGGGCCTTGTGCTCTCTGTGCTGGGATTCAATTAGGCTGCCTAACAGTAGGGCCTGCCTGGAATGGGATGGAGGAGTTAGAGCCCTGTCATATGGGCCCAGTGGGGCGGCAAGCCTCCACTCTGTCTGCTTAATACTGGTGTCACCGCTGCAGGGAGAAGCCCACTGCCTTCAGCTCTGACTGACTGAATTAACTCACTTTATTTGTTTGTTTTTTTTTGTTTGTTTTTTGCTTTTTTCTCTTTACAGCTGCACTAGATAAGACTTTTATTTAAAAACAGCATTTTGTCAGCCATAGGTTGTAGAGTTATGCTCTTTGGCCAAATTAAATTCAAGTAGTTTCACAAAAAAATGAATGTGGGTAGGAGAATGGGCACATAGTCTAGAGAAAGCTAGTTCTTTTGCCAAAGTGTGAGGTTGTTTTTTGAATCTTTAATAGTGTGGACTGCTTACAATTGAAGTACCATACAGAAAAAGTGAAAAAGATATGTGGGAAAGTATGCAAAATACAAGAAAGCCAAACAAATGCTTCAGTAAGTCGTTCAGTTCAGCAGAATGAACCTCCTACAATTAAAAATACTTTTTGTAATGACCGCCAAAATGAGAAAAGGCGATGACACCTCCGTAGAAATGGCAGATTTTGCTATTGCTAGCTAGCAACATAGCATTTCACTAGCAAGGACCATCCAACCCTATTCATTCCTACTGTAGACATAAATCTCACAAATAGTTTCATTTTTATAACAGGCTGAGTAATTTCCTCAAACAGCTGGTCACTGTAATCAAACAGGAGTAAATAGTGCATTTGTTGGGGACTATTTCCAGTTGCAGTATAATACATATTTAGTGCACAACAGTGAGAATTTACAGCAGCAGGATGGTGTTTGCAGGATTGATGCAAAATAAACTACAGTGGCAATGTTCATGGTAATAAAGAAACATGTCAGCCAGGGAGCCAATCTGACTCATTGTGTTTTTAATATTTTTTGGACAACAATACAGGTCTATGGCATAGAGGAATAAGATATATCAGGCTTTGGATACACATACACCTGCGATACACTTGTAGGTTTTGGTCTTTTTTGAGATTTGTTAAGAATAATATAGAATCACAAGACTCCTTTTTATGATGTGAAGGTATGGATATAGGAAAAGGTTGTCAGGTTAGGCTTTTCTGGGACAAATGAATACGGAGGAAAAGGACTCAGTTGGTACCTGAAGAAAGGAGAGTGTGGATTGGTATGCACAGTGCTAAATGAAAGAAGGATATAAAGGCTGCAAGGAGGGATAAGAGGATGACTAAAGGGATGGAGCAAAGTAAAGGGAGGGTGGATTGAGAAAGAAGAGACAGGATGAGTTGATGGGTAAACCAGGTATAAGTAGGCTTGACAGTTGATTAGAGGTGTGATCAACTTCACTGTAGGTTCACGGTATACAGACCCTGAGACATTAAGTGTACTTTGGCCAAACACAAGGATATTGAAAATCAAGGGCTTCTTAGCAGATAAGCACTTTGAGCCACTAATAAAATCCATGATTTGTATCAATTTTGGACGTATTTCCCAATTGCCCCACTTGCTTTTTACCCCAAAAACCATATTGTTTTGGGTGAATAAAACTCCATTCATACCCTAAAGTACATGCTGGAAATCTATTAGCTCTAAAAAGGGGGGGTATGAAGATGAGCACCATGACAACCCAAAGCAAACACCAGTGAATCATGGGAAAACATAACACTAGCTACCACCCTTCTGCTATTAATAAGTCTTTTTATAATTTAATGACTTATTTCTCATTTTTCTGTGGCTTGAACTGTGTGGAGAGGCATCCGAATTTTAAGTTATTTTCACATTTGGTTGTGTCTAGAATATTTGACTGTATGACGAGTAGATTCATGAATTGCCATAAGTGGGGTCCTGCTGAGGACACAATTCATAGTCATGCTTGAATTTGGATGAACTGGGGAAGAATTTTCAGCCTGCAATTTGCCAAACTTCACGTGGAGCCCACTTTAAGCTCCTATTTGCCATTTTCTGAATTGTCCTCCTTTGTGCCCACTCCAAACATCACGCCCGTCTCCTTTAACCTTCCTGTGATTGGTGCCGCTGCTGAACACTGTTTCTCCTTCCCGTGTGAGGCCGTGTCTGCAAGCCAGACCAAACAACTTTCCCGACATTGAAGCCAGCTCGGAGTCTAATCAGGGACAGAGCTTTAGAAGCACACCCCAGCTTCAAAACACTCAACGTGAGCACAAAAACGTAACCAGGTAGAGCTATTCCTCGCACTGTCCTCTCTGTCCAACGCCAAGGCCACAGCCAGCGGGACAGTGGCCCCACCACTGGTGACTCAGCGTGGAATAATCAGTGTGGAGCCGCGGCCAGGATTACAGCAGGGCGTGTAGTGTGGGGCGGTAGGCTGTGAGCGAGCAAGGTGACGAGGGTTCTGGGAAGGAGGGGATCTCCCGCCATCAGCAGACCCAGCGTGAGATGTGATAATCATGACCCACCACGGGTCCCAAACCTGGCCGCTAACCAGCCATTATTGAGTGCAATCACGAAGAGGGAGGCCCATCAGAAAGAGAGAAACAAAAAGACACAGCAGTACCTGCCTTTCAGTCTGAAAGAAACACTTTTAGGGTGAAAGAAATAAATGAAAAGTTACTGAGTTGCAATCTCCTGGTACTTGAAATCAGTACGGAAGTGAAAATCCACAGTAAAATATTTTACTGGCAGAGGGCAGAAAATTAAAGTAATTTTTCAATCAACACAAATGGAGTCAACCATAAAAGAACAGTGTTTCCAATATATGGATCCCCAAAGTGTTCAATATTAGATAAATAAAAAATACATTATAAATAAATAATATGAATTGATTTTGTAAATTATATAAATGAAACAAAAATGTGTTAAGTAATTGAGGAAAATTATTAAAATTCAACTCATTATTATGAAATGGTATTTCATTGTTCTTATATCCATAATAACAGAGTTTGTTGGATATCATTTATTTCATTATAGATATTTAAAAATGCACTTCTTTTGAAACTGTTTTTATTTTATAATGGCATTTTCCCAGGGACACGTTTTTTAATGTCACATTTCATTTCATGTCACTAGCCTAGCTAGATAGCCACCTAGGTAGGTAGCATGTACAGCCTTGTTAAGCTAAATAAAAGCAGAGTTTAGTTACTGTGTCTATGTACTATGTGTATTTAGAGCAGGAGCTATATACTTTCCTTGCCACTGTTGCCAAGTGCTTGCTCATGGTGGGAATTGTTGGGTCTGTAAATATAAAGAGTACGGTCTAGTCCTGCTCTATAAGGAAAAGTGCAGATAACTGAGATGATGAGATAACTTCTATTATGAATTGGCGCTGTATAAATAAAATTGAATTGAATACTAGATTCAGACTTACTTTGACATTGTTGTTGCTCTAGCTAACAGGAGCTAAGTGGAAATATTTGGTAGCAGTTGTTGAGCTTGTTAGCTTAAGCAAGGCAGGGGACATGCGATTGGCTGAAAGACAATGAAATAAAATCATTACGAAAGTGAAAAAAAGTGAAATTATGAAATAGCAACATTATGAAAAATGCCACGAAATAAAAATGAACTGTTATGAAAATAAAAGTGATGAAATAACATAATAATAATGAGTTGAGTTTTGATTATTTATTTATTTAATATTGAACACTTTGGGCCTCCATACAAACACTTGCCTACAAACCCACTTTTACCACTTATCTGATTTGCTAATTTGGAATTTTTCCTAAACAAATGTTAGTTTTCCTTTAGAGATGTGCATTGAGATCATTAACACAAGAGCTTTTTTTTTCTTTTTATGTACCTAATTGCATTGCTCTTCACAGAAGAATGCACGCAATGAGAGCGGTTTTGTTATAATAACTGCCAAACGTACAATTACAAGTCCCATTAAGATCCTTTTGAAAAGAACGTAGATACACAAAAGAGATGCACTGAATACATGAGACAAAATTACAGACAGTTGATATCCCTGCTTATTGATTGTCACAGGAACACAATAAAGTCTTTAGTCGTTTTACAGAAGAGATAGAGGTATGGTATTTCCATCTCAGGGGGTGACCAGGCAGGAAAGGGTGGGGGTCATTTTAAATCATGCTTTAATTCAACAGAAGATGACAGTTATTGTCAACATGATTCATATCAAGTTTAATCCCTGTAAGAGAAAGTAATTTAGTGCCTCTGCATGCTTGGTTAAATGAGTAGCTGATTTTTTTTTTTTTTTATTCACTGTATGTGTGGTAGGTGGGTGGTGGTGTTCAATGCTGTAAATGTATGTCTATAGTGTATGTGTGTTTTGTTGTCTTTGCATGAGTGAATATGAGAAAACACATTTAGGGTTAGACAAATTAACAAAAACACCATATTGGAGTTGTGGTGAGGCTATTAGTCTCTACTAAAGAGAAGTGTGCCTGCTGGTAACTCCAAAGTTGTCTTATTTACATATTGTGTGTTCTTAGCCCTCATGCTAACGTTGGCACTGTTTAGCAATCACCTGTTTTTGTTCAGAGTTTAAGGACTTCATTCAGTAGGAGTGCATCTATTTTCCCAGGGTTCTATTCTCCCAGGGTCCTATGTTCCCCAACTCAATATTCTCTTAATGAGACGCATTAAGAAGACCTTTCAATGGGTTTTTTGTGTTATGTTTTTTCCCTAGGTCAAATGTTCAATATATGTTTTCCTGGGTCACCCACCTACAGCTCATGGCCTACTAACGTTATACGCCTTGAAACCTACACCCTCAAATTTGAGTTTTCTTGATTTTAGACATTGATATCTCCACAGTGGCTGAACATATTTTTACCATTCAAACTGCATTTGAAATGTCCATCTCCCTTTGTTCTTTTGCAATTTGAACAGCAAATATAGCCCTTACCAATCTCTCACACCATTAGTTTATATCAAGAGACACACATGCTGGGAACATGGGACCCTGGGAACATAGAGATGAGCCCAATTCAGTTATCTGCGCTTTTCAACACCTGAAACCTAATTTTTTTGAATTCCATTTTATTTCCAGAGTTTTCTGATACACTGTATCTGTATCTATGTCAACATATGTTTGTGTATTTTTGGTCAGGGACTCCTCAAATTCCAGTCAAATTAGTTATTTCATTATCTTTCTATTGTTATGCCTCAGTTTTCTCCAGGATGTCATGACTGTTGTAGGTGCAAAAATCATGACATATTTTGTCTCAGCTGAATTATGTAAGATTTAGTCTCTGAAAGCTTCTCATTTTTGCCTGTTGTATGTCTCAGAATCTGGATCAGGATCATGTACCATATATTTTTGTCATCCAGACTGGAATTGCTAGTTGAGTCCATGCAGCTTTTATGTAGCATTTTTAGCTCAAAATTTAATTTTCGGTTGTTTTAAGTGCAGTCTGTTTGTTATCTTTTCAACTGTGGCTGCAACTGTTTCTGAATAACTTAAAGGACAGATCAAAACATCTGCAGGATTCAGGGTGTTGACTTTGGGAAATATTGCAGCATTGTGAGCTGAAATTTAATTGAGTATTGGGTCTGAGAGCAGGTATAGAGGAGGGTGGTTCTGTTGCGCTGGACTTTATTGTTGAGCTCTAAAGCATTGTGGGTTTAAGTCAGTGAAGCATCTGTGAGCCTCACATGAAAGAAGTTTTTGAAAGAAGAAATAAAGTCTTTGAAAGCTGGGGAAAAATGGCCTAAAATGTCTTCAATTAAATAAGCAGAGCCGGTGATAGTGATAGGGTCAAAGTAGACTGCATCACCACTCTCCAAAAGCAGATTAGACCTTGAGAAAGATGCTTTGTGTGTCTGTCAGTCTGTATTTATTATTGTGAGCTCTATCTCTGTGTGTGTGTGTGTGTGTGTGTGTGTGTGTGTGTGTTCTGGCAGCAGTTTGTTCCAGACTCCACATCCAACAGAGAAATCTTAAAAAATTCATGTTTCCTCTTTGGCAACAACCTGAGGTTTTGTTTTGTCCTTCCTGCAAATACGAAGGTTTTAAGTTAACACAGAAATTGATTATTATCATGTCTAGCATCAATATGTCTGAGTAAAAAACAAATCAGCATTCACTGAGTGTTCTACAAAGACATTATTTTCTTTTCTGCCTAACATCACTCTACGCATTCAAAGACTTTTAGTAATCATGTGATGGTGTGTTTAGTCTTGCTATCTCTTACATGCCTCAAGAAACAATTAACATATGCCTTTTTGTAGGTAGGTAAGTTGGTGTAGACCAACATCCAAGATTTTAGCAACATCCAAGGTTTTGCTATAGTTCCAAGTAGAAACTGGACTAATTTGATTCCTGAAAAATTACTCCTTGAAACACAGAAAGGAAAATAAAAGTGATTAGGAAGAAGAGAGAGGATGGATAACTGCTGAAAGAGAGTCCTTGCATGAGATCTGATGAATTATGACAGGTTGGTCCTGCTCTGAATATGTGCAGTTTGGTGGAAAAAAACAAATGCCATCTGAATGTCTATCAGTCAAACTAATGATACATTTCATGACTATGGCTCACTTCATCCTCACTTGGTCCCATTTCAGAAACCTTTTAGAAAGTCTTAGAATTGCCTAAAACGTCAATAGTATCCCATGATAAAATGTCCTTTAGAACTTAGTGGTGTAGTTTTTGCACCTGAATATCATTTTGGAACATTAATCTGTTTTCAGTGCTTTTTTGGTGATATATACCGTATGTCACCCATGCTGCCTCTCAGTGAAATACATCTTTGGATAATGGCTCCGACTGAGAGCAGAAATAAGGCTCCTCGAGGTTGAGTTGCTTTGTAGCAGTATGCATCACTTTCACCAGCACCTCACTGGCCGTGTTCTCACATGGGAGACAGGATGTCCAACCGCTCAGTCTGGACAAAGAAATGAGTAGAGGCTGGGCTGAGTGTGGGCTACAATCCCCTTGGTGGTTATACTCTGCAAACCAAAATATTCTTTGACTGTTGGTATTTAGCCACATTATCCCACATGATACTAAATACATACTAAAATAAGCTGGTTTAATGTTCGTTGTTGGAGCTTTACTTGTTTAGACTTGCTTTTGTGTAATTTTTTATTTACTCTTATCTGAATTTATTTCTATTTTATGGTGCTTTATAAATAGTTACTTATAGTAGTTTCTTACTTACATATAAATCTTTATGATCTTGAATGTATTTGCAACAGCTGCTTAAATTACATTACATTTTAAAGCAATAGTTTGACATATTTGGGAAATACACATATTTGTCTTCTAGCCAAGAGTTAGATGAGAAGATTGGTAGCATTCTCACGTCTGTACAATAAATATGAAGCTACAGCAAGCAGGCAATTAGCTTAGCTTAGCTTAGTGGAAAGACTGGAAATTAGGTAATAGCTCGCCTGGCTCTGTCCAAAGGTAACAAAATTCATCTCTAGGACAAGTTCACTGATTGACATGTCATATCTTGTTTGCTTAATTTGTACAAAAATCTAACTGTAAAAACACTTTTCACAAACGTAATCAATAAAGTCTCAAAATGTCGATTTTACACTCCTGATTTTGTTCTGATTAATCAAACGAGATGTGCTAGTGCTAGTTAGTGTGCTTCAGAGATGCTGGTAGGCTGATTTTGTTACCTTTGGGCAGAGCCAGGCTAGCTGTTAACCCCTTTTTTCAGTCTTTATGCTAAGCTAAAGTAACCGGCTGCTCTTGCTAATGTTACATATTTAGCGTACAAATGTGAAGGTAGTATCAATCTTCTCATTTAACTCTCAGCAAGAAAGCTAACTATTTCTTTACTGTCTTTTTTTCATCTGTTACCTCAGATTATGTTCTTTTGCACAATTGCTAGCCTCTTCAAAGAACACGTGTTGAATGTGACGCTCATACTGCCCCGTCACACCATTTTTTTTCTCCTTTGCTAATCCTTTTACATGCTCTTCTAACGATACCGGACCTCCACCTTGTGTTTTGAGTCGCATCCTCGGGACCTATTTCTGCATTTCAAGAAAGAAACCAGTTAGCAACACACACGCAGACAGCAGCAACAGAAAGACGGGACCACACCTCATCCTCGCTCATTATTAATGAAGGGGTCAGGTTGGACATGAGCGCTAAGCAAGACATAGCACAAAGTGAGAAACATGATGTGAATTAAAAAAAGGAAACAAACAGAGCGGGTAAAGCAGGCTATGGTGAGACGCTCTGACTAATGAGTAGTTCTGTGTTGCTGTAACATCACTGGTTCCCATGCTGTGATATGTGTTTGGTCAACCTGCTTGAAAAATGCATAATTGGGTGAGTTGGTGCTTGTGAAGAAAGAAAAGCTCCCACAGAGCCGGGCTCTCGCAGCGCTGCTACTTCTCAGCAGCTAATGATATTTTGTGTGCGGAACAAAAGTAATTAGCTAATTTAATACCTGTTTTTTAATAATATGTGTTTTGGTTTTTGTTCAATCTTTTGCGGTTGAAAGATAATACATTCTACTAATAAAAATGGGTTCAGGGTTGGTTTGGATTTTACATAAACAAAAAGGAAACCATACCTGTCAAATGATATGCACTTTACTTCTGTACAGTCAGCCATTTTACAAGATTTGGGATAAATTTAGAAGCATTTTGCAGTTTCACTCTTTATGATGTTTAGCTTTGTGGGGAAACATTTCATTTATGGCTGGCCACTGTTTACTTAAAGCAAATGAATGAGAGATTTACCTGCCTGATTTACCTGTTTGATACATAAAACCCAAATGAATTTAGAATATTAAGTCAATTAATATGAATAAAACTTGAACAGTTGTGTTCCTATCACATCACAGTGCACCTGCAAAGCATATTTGGTGGTACTTATGTGCTTTTATGTATTTTTGCATTTGATTGGTAACACAATAACAATTTCCAAGGACTTTTTCTGAAAAGAAATATGTAATTTGGCACTTTTAATTGGGGAAATAGGATATTTTTTTTTTTTTTGGAAGAAAGGCTATATTTAAACTATGTGTATTATAAACTCATTCATTATCAATTTATCAATATAATCATTATTGTTGAATTGTATGCTTGCCTATAAACAGATTTCCCATTTTTGTCAATGTAATATTGTTAACTGTTTGTACACCGGGTCTTGTCCTCTGGTCAATATAGGTATAAAATGCAAGGAAAACATAGTTCACCCAATTCACCATTTAGCCAATATTTTCACAAATGCATCACAGAAGCTGTAATGGATTCTTGGATCAATAATTAAAGACCCCTATATTGTGAGCAATAAATATGCTGCTAAAGAAGGAAAGTCTTTATTTCACCAGACATGCAGTACGCTGCGTTCAATGGATGTGAGAATTACTATCCCTTCAGTGGCTTTAAATATAATAAGTACATTTTCTGAAAATGAACTTGAATATACTTGGAATAACATGATTAACAATCTTCCAAACAAGATTGTTAGTAAACTCCAATTAGTACCAGAAGAATGTGGCCATCCACAGATTGTGGTTAAAAAACATCACTGGTAGCACATTAAAAGAAGAGGGTCCTTGGCTTCCAGACTACAGGGCAGAAGCTCCTCTGGCTGTAGCCCGGACTACTAGCAGAGGTTCTTCTCTCTGCATGGAAGAAGTTGTGGGGAGCTAAGGCAGAGAGTGAACTGCCAGCCTTATGATTCCCTCCACGTTCCTCTGATTCCCAGCCACTCGCCAATCAATAGCGGTCTTTGAGCAAAGCAGAGGCCCTATTGTGGCTGCATTCGCCAGGGCCAAGTTACGGCCACCATTGGTGCAGCTAAACCATGACGGATTCATCCTGGCCTGGTTCTCCCATTAGTCAGCCACCACGGGTGAAAACACAGACCTAAGGTCCCCTAATGGGAATTTAATGCACTTCAATGTACCTGCAGCCAAATAGAAAGAAAATAGCTGCTGTTTTTCCCTCCACAGATGATGACTCACAGTGGATATTAGATCTCCACAGTCAGTGAGGCCGACATGTATCATAAGCGAAGTCTCTTTGTGTGCAGAAGCGGCTCCAAATTGGAATTGGGCATTGGATCGTTTCTTTTACTGGGAGGGAAGTGTGTGCTTAATGTGGAATTGGAGGTGGGTCTTTGTATGTGTGTCTGTGTGTGTGTGTGTGTGTGCGTTAGGGTTTGCATCCCTATCTTAACCTTATGTGTGCATGGATATAAGCCTATCCCTGTGTGTGTTTACCTCTCAGTTAAGCAAGCATGTCCATGTTGCTACCTATCAAACAAAAAACACAGAAAAAACGATTGTGTGGTACAAATTAACCTTTATTATCCAGTTGATTTGTGTTACCTGAAGAGGAGATAAAGTCTTGAAATGTGTTGCTGATGTTTTCCCCATAAAGTGAATTTACAGGAAATTCAGTTTCTGTGCTTCTTGAGCAATTTAAGCACAAAAAAACTGAATTTTCCACTGAAGAAGCATTCTCTTTCTATTTAGCATTCAGCGTATGAATTATGTATATAGATAAATGCATCATCCCATACAACCCATAGAGTGTACAGCCCTTACTGTTTTCCGAATAAAAAAAAAATAATAATTCTGTCTCACTGAGGCCTTAATTGATATAATTACTCGCTCAATTTGACTTTCCAATACAAACGTCCCTAGAAGAATCCTTGTTCGTAGTTATATATTTTAATGGTGTCCGTGTCCTGGTTTAGGCACAGAGGCAAAAGTAAACACTGTTTGTAATGCTAAATACTTGCTGAGTGGATCAGCTATTGCATACACAGTCGAATTTCTATCTGCGAGACACTGAATGCTCATTTGTGAGGTGCAGTCTGTTGTGGTTCCTTGGGATTTTGCAGAGCAGCGTGTCTCAACAGGCCAGCAAAATTAGCATCATATACTTCCAAGCCTTGATTTTTGTCTAGTGTTGTTTTAGTTTAATTTACCAGTTCAGCTGCATTTTTTTCATTGCTGTTAAGTTTCTTGTATAATGGTACTTTCCCTGCTTTATCAGCACTTCCAGTAGCTATTTGCTATTAGGATTCTCTTTCTGTGATTTCAGCTGTGCAGTCAGCCAAGACATCACTGGGAAGCACACAGGCCGTGCTCTCTCTATGCACACTTCTTTGCCCCTTTTGTGCTGTTTATGCCAAGGGCCACAACACTGACCCTTTAGCTATCCAGAGGGCAAAGTGCTAGTCCTTGCTAGCTGGTGGCCGTAACCCCGTGAACCCTCCCTTGGACACACACATGCATGTGCACACAAACTCTGAGTGGACGAGTATAAAACATGACAGTATTGGCAGGTCCCGGGATAGCCGGGCCTCGTCTGCCCCTCCAAGGTGTTGGGATTCATAATGACCCTGTACGCTTCTATCCGATGTGTATTGAGCGCTTGTGACACATAAAACTATCGTGGCGTGATGAGAAACAACCACTGTCAGCCCACATCTGCGCTTCAAAAGATTTAAACATGGATGGAGGAGAGGGGAGAGGAGCCGGGGATGCAGGGAGAGATGGGCCAGAGAGGAGAGGAGGCACGGAAGAGAGGGGGAGGCAAAGGGCAGGCCGCGTGGAAGCGCAGCATGATTCATGTGCCTGCAACAGAACACAGGCTTTTTCAAACACACTTATGTTACTATGGCTTAGTCACTGGTCTGCTGACTAATACCAAAATAATGATTCGAGCTACCGCACAGTATGTCCAATTAATGACAAGTTTGGCCTTTACTGTTGTTAACATTGGTGTCTGGTACATCCTGGAGAAACATCTGCTTCTATATCAGCTTTCATCTAAATCCTCCCATGTTCATCTTTCATCATGCTGATAGATGGAGAGATGATGGATGGATAGAATGATGAATCCTAGAAGGTTGGATGGAAAGATGACGCATGGATGTATGTAAGTGGATGGATTGATGGATGGAATGATGTTAAATGATGGATGGATGTTAGATAATGGTGTGATGGTTGAATAATTGGATGGATGTCAGATGATAGATGGATGGATGGAGGCTAGATGGATGAGTAGAATCATAAATGGATGGATGGACAAATGGTTATATGGTAGATAGATGAATGGATTGGTGGATAGACAGACAGACAGACAGAGTGATTTATTGATTGATTTGTGGATGGGTGGATAGTTAGACTGCCTGATTCATCAATAGATTCATAAATGGATGGATGGGTGAATGGTTAGATGGATAGATTGATTCATAGATGGATGGGTAGATGGATGATGGATGGATGTTAGAGGATGGATGTTGGATAGCTGCATGCAAAGATGGTTGGGGGTTAGATGGATAGAAATGGATGGGTGGATGGTTAGATGGATACATAGATTCATAGTTGGATGGATGTAAGGACAGATTCACAGATGGATGGTTAGGTGGATATACAAAGATTCGTGGATGGATGGTTAGACAGAGATTGATAAATGATGATGGATGGATGGAAGATGGATGATAGTAAAGGATTGATGGATGTTAGATGAAAGATGGATGGATGTGAGATGGGTGGATAGATTGATTCCTAAATGGATAGATGGATTGATCAATGGCAGGTTAGACAGATAGATTCCTAAAAGGATGGATAGGTTGTTAGATGGATGGATGTTAGATAGATGGTGAGATGATGGATGGATGGATGGATAAGCTGAATAAATTACACATGAATAAAAACAAAATACATTTAAATACATGAAAAAGTTATATCTAATATGTCCCTTCCCACTTTTACTTTCTCTAACAGAAGAAGAGCTGTCTCCGTGTGCAGTCACTGTGGCTGAAAAGACAAAGAAACAAGTGACATCTCCAGAAAATTACAGACAATTAACTTTAACAACAAGTGAACACACTGTTGACAAGTTTGTGTTGACAGGTGATCTTTTGGGAGAGGCAGTCCAAAACCACCACAACAAGATGTGAATTTAAATAATGAATAAAAATCAAAGCCACATTCTCATTACCAGTGTGCAACTCTGTGTAACAGTTGGCCATAGGTCGTGCATCTAATTCAACACAGAGTGAAACACAAGTAAACAGTCTTCTTTCACTGTGATGTTTTCAGGCGCAGTGGACTAATGTGATTTTGAATGATGAGACGCGCTCAGCGTGTCTTCTAACTCACAGAGGGGTTTCAGGTAGTTCTACCTGTTAACCGACGATTAGCCTAAGTGTCTGAGCGGGCTTCCCTGCAGCGAGGCAAGAATTTCAGCTCCGCAGGGGAGGAGAGGGAGGGAGTTGGAGGCGATAAGAATCGTGTGCCGCCTCCCAGTCTTGTCATCAGTCTTTTGAGATGAGGGAAGTTTGTTAGCATAAGTCTAACTACAATATCTACATGCCTGAAATGTACACAAGCGCATGCCCAGATTTTATTTTTCATTTAATTTTTTTATGGAAAAACATCTAATTTAAAATTTAGACCATCATAGGATACAAAAATTGGTGGGTTATTTGGTCAGTGTCAGTGAAATCTGATCAAACCACACCCACACAGTCCTGAAGTCATGAAGCAGATTAGCTTTAGGTTACATGTGTAACCCCAGTTCTCTGAGTAGCATGAATGAGATGTCCTGCTAGGGACATGGAGGTCATGACGTCTGCATCAAGGCCCTCCATCTTTATAGCTGACACAGCACTGCTTGTCATTCAATCATCTCTTCTCACTTCTGAAGCTAAGCTATTCTCTGCTGGATTTCAAGGCTAACTAGCTAAACTGTCCAAAGACCAGAGCGGACAACTCCATCACCGGACGCTCGGTGCTGGGGATACCAGACCCACTGCCTTCACTATAGGTTGATTTATTGTGCTTTTCTGGCTTGTCTTCATACAGTGGAGCATTGCAGCGTCTCTACTGGTCAGCATATATTGGTTAAGCACCACATAGCTTTGATGAAACATCAAAATAAGCGCCATAAGTTTTTGAGTGTTAAATTTTTTTTAAAGTAGATTTTTGCTTATTTCGTCATGAATGTTTAACTCAACAGATAAATACTTTATGCTTTAAATGTGGGGTATGCGATTCTGGAGAAATCCAATACCATGACAAATACCATGATATAGCAAACTGTTTCTACAGTTGCTGCTGCGAAGCTAACAGCCAGAGAGGAAGAGATGGTTTTGCCAGCAAACCAACTCCAAACAGCGATACTCACAACTCTCCTGCTACTGTAGCAAACATCACACCAGCAGCATATCTTGGCAAACTAGAAAGTAAGCTGAATGTCCGTGGGCAAGTCATTTAACGTCATTTACCTGACACTCAAATCAAGGCTGGAATAGTTTTGTGTGGCTCGGTACAAGCCACTTTGTTTGTTTCCCATTTACAGAGCCAGGGCTGTGTACAAACACCGGAGTTTTTTTTCAGCACACACACAGAACAGACAGCTAGTGGACCGTGAGGAGATATTCGCTGAATTTGACAAAAAGACATGTATTGGATTAGAATCGCACACCCCATCTTTAAGAATATTGTTGTTGTTTTTTTTTTTATTATGCTTGCATCCTTGCCTACATATACACACAATAGCGTGCTCACCTGCACACAAAAACACACAATCTGTGCAAATCTGGTGGCTAATCACAGCTTTTGTCTGTTGCTTTCATTGCCTCAGTCTGTTCCGCTCGCTCACGCATTGTCCAACTATTTGATATTGTACCATCTTTTATCTTTTAAACTCTCTAAACCAGGACTGTGGAGCCACCTCAGCCCCCTCCTTGTTACCTCATTTCCCCTCTCCCTCCCCTACCTGTTTTACCCTCCACATCCCTGCTTGATTTCTTGATTTCATCTCTTTTTTTCACCTCCAGTAGCTTTATGAACTGACTTTGTGCGTATGTTTGTGTGTTTTTGGTTGTTAGGAGCAGTGGGAGGTCTCCGGACAGAACCGAATCTTAATTTCAACCCCTCCCCAAGCTTATTTGTAAGAGCTTATCCGTGCATCCCTCCACATTGGAGACCTTCCTGGGGTGCTGAGTGAGCGAGGAAAAGAATGGAGGGACGGGTGGCATGGTGATGGGGTGGTAGGATGGGTGTTGTTGGGGGGCTGGGGTCTCATGGCTCTGAACAATCAGTGGTGCCTGGTTTTAATGAGGAGCTTGTTTATTAAGTCCACTCAGGGAGTCTGTGCAAGTGCTTAGCATTTGCTCTCTAATTAGGAAAGCTAAACAGTCCCTATTGCTGAGGATCAACCATTAGGGGGGAGAGGAGGCACTCAGCGTGGCTGTGCATGGGGTGCAGATTGCTGGGCCAAATACTGGAGGAAGGAAGAAGGAGGAAAGAAGGAGCAAAAAGAAAGAAACAATAAAATGTAGAGTTTTTGTCATTGCAAACAATTGGCTCACATATTTGGAAGAAAATAATTTCCTCAGTCATAGCAATGATGAAGAAACCAATCACATGCGCCAGCAGGTACTACAGCATGTGAAGGTAAATTCATAAAGCAAGGCTAAGTTATTACAAGGAGTCCACCTAGTGGTTTTTTGACAGAATTGCAGCAAAACGTCACTATTTGTCTGCTATATTTGTCTAAATATCACCTGAAACTGCAACGATGTTGGCTATTTCATCATCGTTATTATATGTCATTTTTAAAACTGTGTGATTGCAGCCATCAATAACTATCTAGCGAAGATGGTCCACCTTTCCGAAGTGTGTGTGGGCGTAAAACAGGTTACCCGGGCCTGTCTGTAGCACAGTGAGAGCCATGATGAGGATGTTGACAGGGAAAACAACACCATTCTGCCACAGCTCCCTTTTATCCACACAATAAATGCCTCCCTGATTACCCTGTTCCCCGTCACACAGATTGCTGTTAAAGTGCAATAAGAGACGAGCGTGTTTTAGATTAAGACCTGATCAAATTTTCATAACTCGATTTTCAGGGAGAGAAGGGATTGGGGAGGACTGGGGCAAGAGAGAGCGAGAGAGAGATGTAAAAGTGTGTGTGTGTTGCCCGTAATCAGCTTTCTTTGTCTGCATCCATTTCACTTTGAGTAAAATTGTGTCATTGATGATAGCGATCGCATAAGCTCTGGCTTTCAAATAGTCATATCAACTTAATAAAGCCGAGGCTGATAATCCAGTTTAGTTTTGGTATTAAAGTTGCCAACACTTGCTGCTTTAGTGATCATTTTTAATATTTACAATTCTGACCCTTTTCAATAGCAAAATCCTCTGTAATATTTTATCTGCCCTTTATACAACAGGATTGTTTCCATGTATGTGGAAGTATTAAACAATAGGCCTATATTTGCAAGATATAATGTAACATTATGAATAAACCAGTATTTTCGGTACATTGCAGAATATACCACTTATTGAGCTTGATTAAATGAATTGCTAACCTTGTAAATAATAGTTTGAGAAAAAACGTGCACGGCCCGCTTACTGGAATTTTTGGAGTTTCAACCATATCTCATGGCCTTCATCATCAGTTACCTTAGTGACCAAAGTATCTAAATATTTTGGTCACATACATGTCTCGTGAAAACAACTGTACTATCTCCATGACAACTGAGCAAACTCCCTCTGCTGATGAAAGCCATGAGATGAGGCTGTAAGATATGGAAATTTACAGGAAGTGGTCCTTTTGTTAAGATTTATTTCTCAAAGTATTACGTATAGCTTCTTTTACCGTGTATTTTCCATGTATGCACCATATACATGGTGCATACATGTTACAGTACATAAATGCCACTTGTGGCTCCTGGATGTTAACGTTTCAATGGGGCATACCATAATAACCCATGCTGGCAGTTTCATCTTACAGTGCAGTCTATTTAAACAGTAATCACCTCAAGTACAGTCTCGCCATATTGACTGACTGACTGTACGTGACCTTTTAACATGTAATTGTATTTATTTTTTGTGTGTGCTAATGTGCATTTACAGTCCATAGGCTTCTCCTTTCAATCTATAGTGCTTCTAAATGGGGTCAAATCAAAGAGATTTATAGGCGTATTTCTCAGTGCACCACTCAGTGTTTGCTTGTCATGTACTGGATAAGCCGATAAGGTTTAGTACCATTGGCGTAACTCATGTACACTGCTCATGTCTCTTTCCCGCGATAGCAATATTACAGTGAGCAGGGTAGCATCCTCCCGTCTCTGTTATGTTCTCCCTTATCTATTTCTTCTCTATTACTTTCACTCATCCTCTCTATCTTTCTCTTTCCCCTCTCTTTCTGCTCAGTCTCAAATGCTTACGGTTGTATCTGTCTATGTGTCTGTCACCTCTCTTTCTTCCCTCCCCCTCCCTCTCCCAGACAGTTGACTGGTATGGCGACACCAGACTGTGTATATTTTTAGCGCTGCCACAGATGGGGCAATGGCAGCATGTCAGAGACCAGAATGTTCTTTATCTCAGCTGTCAGGCCGTTCCCCTGGACCAAAATGGATCCAGTCCACTCTTTAAATTTTGGTTTTAATTGTGTCTTTTGGCATGGCTAAATAACTTTTGCTGTTGAAGATGCAAATGGAAGGTGGTTAAGGGAAATGCTCATAGCTGCTGTGTCAGCTCCTCTGTGGGAGCTGCATCCAAACCTATGATCAAGCAGAGGTGAAATTGCAGGCCATACCTCGGCAGAAAAAAAGATTTAGCACAAAAGCAAGCTTCCTGAAATGACAAAGCACAGCAGATATCAGTACATATTACCAGGCTTGACATAAAAAAAAGATACATTTTCTAACATATTACATTTTATAGTGGGAAGAAGATCCAATTTTGCTTATGTCTGTGTGGTGAAACAACAGCTCTGTCCTATATGCTGTGACCAAGCTGGCTCTTAGAAAGCCAAGTAAATTTCCAACCCAGGCTTTAGCTATGGCCAAAAGCAGGTCTGTGCACCTCTACATTCAAGATACCCCTGG
Organism: Siniperca chuatsi; assembly: GCF_020085105.1. Taxonomy (NCBI): domain Eukaryota; kingdom Metazoa; phylum Chordata; class Actinopteri; order Centrarchiformes; family Sinipercidae; genus Siniperca; species Siniperca chuatsi. The sequence goes on along the minus strand of NC_058065.1, from coordinate 6,104,032 downwards.
TAAAACACTTAACGTGCACAGCTAGGGAGTAACCATTTGATTCCTTTACAACCTCTAAACACAATGATGGACAGCAGAGACCAGTAAGCAGGCATTTCAGACTGAAGAGGGTTTTTTTTTTTTATTGCAGAGGGAGAAGAAAAATATGCTGCAGGCTATGACTGGGGGTCAAGTGGTCGGCTTTGTGCATCACAGTTTGGAGTCTGCTGAGACTCTCCTCTGGCAGCGTTCACACACTCCAGCAGCAAACCGGCTGTCCACATGAATATCAAGGAGGGGTGGGACAAAGACAGAAGGGGATGCTGACAGAGAGAAGGGCGAGGGAGGGAGAGGCAGAGTGAGGTGATGGTTTGTGGTGCAAAGAAGTCAGATATGATCCGAAGTTCAGTTTGTCAGTCAGATTGTGTTCAGGTTTATTCAGCAGGTGTGTATGAAGTTTTTAATTTCTTTTGCTATATCTCCATTACCTGACTTCGTCTGTGGTACTCAGCCCCAACTCTATTGGTTCCTAAGACTTAAATCTTTAAAATCACAAATATAGTTACATTTTTTTTTAAAGGGCAAGTAATTAACTAAAACAGCTGCTTTTCACAAATATTATTCTAACAGGAGTAAATAGTACATTTGTTGGGGACTATTTTAAGCTGTGGATTGATACACATTTGAAACACTAGTGAGTATACAGCAGCAGGACAATGTACAGTATGTTAGACTGATTCAAAATGAACCTATGTTCATTGTAATGAAGAAACATGTCAGCCTGTGCAACAGTGTGGCTCACTGGTGTGTTTTTAGCCATGCCAGCAGCTTGGTTCTGAGGATGGCGATGTCAGTGTGTCGGTCAGTCCAGCACTTTGGTCCAGACTGAAATAGTTCAACAACTATTGGATGGATTTCTGTGAAATTTTGTACAGACTTTCCTAGTACCCAGAGGATAAATCTCACAGGCTTGGGTGATCCTCTGACTTTTCCTCGCCCCCATAACATCAACATTTTTGGTGAAATGTCTTGCCATGAAATTTGGTTCAGACATTCGTGTTCACCTCAGGATGAATTATAATAACTTGGTAACCTTTCATCTAGCGCCATCATCAGGTCAAAATTTCAATTCATCAAAACTAATGACATTTCCATCAGCCTCAGCTGTACTTTGGGTTTAGTGCTAATTAGTTCACATGCTATGCTAATTAACAAATGTTATCGCACTAAAAGGCTAAACTAAGATGGTGATGGTAAACATTATACCTTACATCAACATCAACATGTTAACATTGTCTTTGTGAGCATGTTAGCATGCTGATGTTAGCATTTAGCTCAAAGCACCGCTGTAGCCTCTTAGTTTTGTTAATAGTTCTGGGACAACAATGGAGGTCTATGGAACAGGTTACACAGACAATAGTTGTTCGTATGATCAATTTGTTGTTGGTTCTGTCATTTCCTTGCCTTTTTGTTGACAATAAGGAAACAATATAGAAATATCAGCAGCCTTATCCTTCAAAAGTCTGATAGAGAAAATAAAAGCATTCTTTTTTTTTTTTTTTTGAATATTTTATTTTAGAGTTTTTTCAGAAATAAACACAGAACAGACAACCAGCACTGTCTCGGACCACACACACAAAAAATAAATAAATAAATAAATAAACAAGTAAAAAATTAAATGGATAAAATAAAAATAATAATAAAAAAAAAAAAAATAAATAAATAAGTAAATAAAATCATAATAATAAGTGTTCAGTTCAGCAGCCAGAAATACTACAGTGAAAACCTGCTAGACAGTCAGTCTAGGTCCCCAGCATTAGCCTGAGGGGAGCCACTAGGGGCTGATTGAGTAGTTGACTTGTCCAAATGGTCCAAGAATAAGCCCCAAACAGCGGAAAATTTTTCAATGGAATTAGTTCTCAAGAATCTGAGTCTTTCCATTTGAATAAGAGAGATCATATCCGTAATCCAAGTCCGAAAGGAAGGGGGTGAAGGTGACTTCCAGTTCTTCAGCACAAGTTTCTTAGCCACAATCATACCCAGGGTTAGAGATTGCTGTATTGCCCCCGGGAGACAGGAGGTGCGCTGTGAAAAACCAAAAATTGCAAGTTCTGCAACAGGTGGAAGAGGCCTATTGTAAGCCTTGGAATACCAGTCAAATATGCTTGACCAAAATCCAGACAATAAGGGGCAAAACCAGAGAGCATGAGAAGTTGTATCCTCTGCCACCTTGCACCGGTCACACATTGGAGAAACAGAGGGGAAAATTTTATGCAGTTTGGTTTTAGTATAATGCAAACGGTGGAAAATAAAAGCATTCTAATAAAGAAAAAATGAAGTGAAAATGTATGATTTGATAGCAGTCTGCAAGATGTGGTCTGAGCTTGGATGTTGTCCTGTGCTAGGAACAAATGATAATCAATATCACCTCTAATTAATATTTTTTTCTCCATGACGCCAGTTTTCCCAGTGGCGCAGTGGGAAGGAGACTCCGCTCAATAACGTGTCTTTCAACACAGAGCTCTAATCAAGCCCGAAGGTCTCCTCCTGAATCTTGTTGCATTCTGAGCCTCATTTCCATTCCCTATCCCTCAAGGCAAGGTAAAAAACGTCCCATGGTATTTGAGCAAAAGCTCTGTACTTTTTACCGCATGACTAGCCTTCACCTGCAGCTCGGTCAGTTGATATGGAAATGATGGGCAACAAAGTTCTTCTGACTGAAGATAATAATGGAGCATACACACAAAAAAAAGCTGAGAGGTAAACACAACACAAAACAATAGAGTGACAGTGATGACTGTAGCAAATCTGGTGCTTTTGCCAATCTAATTGTCAGCTTCATTTGCACTTTTCAAAGGACAAGGTTACACAAGGCATCAAGATGGAGAGCACAGAAGGACAACAATAAATCCTGCATATGCTTAAAATGTTGTTACATAAAGTCAAGATGAGTGTTAAAAACCCCACAGGTCATGGCTGTAAAATGTCAAAAAATCAAAATGTAGATGATTAATATTGTTTCTCAAGCTTTCATCCCTTGAGTCACAAAGGATTGTCTGTGTAAAAACATGTCTGTACTCTTGTGGGAACCTATTGAAGTGAGACTAACATACTTGGTCTGTAGCACAGTTTAATTAGGGCTCAGTTTTGATGATTTTTAGTAAGTCTGGAGCAGGGAGTGATCTAAAACCAGAGAGAATCAGGAAGAAACATGGGGGAAAGGGGGAAGGGGAAGCATTTGAGACATATTAACAAAGAGAGAACAGTAATCAAAGCCCTTCAAAGCCCTTCAGAGGATGGATCCCATTGCACTATCTCTTTAGAATGTGCAATGTCTTGCTGCTACAACAATGTACTCTTTCTCTCAAACTGTGCCATTCATAGGGCAGAACATTCAAAGAGGAGATTTCAGGGCTGGTGCAGCTTCCATCTCTGCAATAAGTGAGAATGTGGAACACCAGCAGGGAGACTCAGCAGTGTGCCAATCAATACCAGCCCCGTGTTCTCTGCGACTACAGTAATTATCATCACCATCCACAGGAATGACATGTTGTTTGGGCTCTGCAGAAGGTCAACAGCATATTAGTAGCATATGATGTTTCCATGGTACCAGTGTGTGAATTTAGGCTTGTCTGATTTGTTTGGAAGTCATAAGTATAATCCATATGGAGTCGTCATTGGAGAACTGCTAAAAAGGTGAGCTCTGGTGTGTTCGCTGGCGTAGGTGACTATGATTGTGCAATTAGGCCTACCTAAGAGATTAGACACCTGTGTGACAAAGTCATTCAGGGCTCTGAGGGGAACATTGTGTAGCTACTGAAGTCAGCTATTATTGTAAGTCAAACTCTAATCTGTTTGTAGACAAAACCTCCATGTCAAGCGGCCCCTAAATAGATATACAACAAGGCATAGATCAGTTTGATTTGTTTTCTTTTTCAGTGACAAGCCCAGCCATTTTGTCTATGAATTGGTAAATGGAGTCACACAACTTAACAGAGTTGAAAAGAAATAAATAAAATTACTAGGAAATGCAAGTAGGCCTGCAAATTTGACTTTTCCTCAAAAGAAATATATTGTAGGCGATAAAGGCTCTGGCGTGTTAGCTATAGTTTAACATTCAAAATATACAAATAACCTGATAAAACATGATGCATTGTTAGTTAAAACAATGTATGGAGTAGTCAGATCATATCAGCTTATCAGGGTGTTATTGTCTGACAGGTGCATTTTACAATATTTTTATTACACACACTCATCAAAGGTTTTATGCTATTTTTTTGGTAATTTTGCTTTAATGCCTCCAAAAGCTCCCACTCACTGCTGATGTTTTGAAACTTACTTATGAATTGTATTTTATTTCAAAACCCCAAGAATAAGCTGAGAGTCTCTTCCATTGCTTATGTGAATGTACATTAAGACTCATGACAAAATACCCGGAGGAACATGAAACATGGGGCCGTAATCATCAATATGTATTTTGATATCCATTTCTGGATTAAGGCGATGGCTCCATGTATGGCATAAGAAAAAAATCACATACATATTGTGAAATAAATAAAATAGATTTGAGGAAATCTGGGACTCCTTGTTATATTTCCTCAAAACGATAGGTAAAGGAGTTATACTGTCAGAAATGAACAACTTTGATTTGAAGATCTGAAGGAATCAGTTAGCCTACAATCTAGGCATCAAAGTTAATTCTTGACCTTGGAAATACTTCCCACAAATCAAGGTCCACTTACTAGCTTTATCCATCTCTTATTTCTATTTCTCACTTTTGTTTGAATTTTTAGTACTTCACGTTTTCCCTTTTTGCCTGGTGGGGATGGTTGGTTATTTATTTATTTTACACATTCTTTGTCTTAACTTTGTGTCTTATTTATGTTTAGAATATTTCTTCCACTCCCACAGCAATTTCTCCAGTTTTATGAGCTGTAGTAATACTCCCGCGGCAGAAGGTGGCAGTAGCGCGCCAGCTAATGCTCCGATCCCCCCAGGAAAATATAAAGACGAAGAAGATCCAACATCAACAGTGCAACACTGGTCGAGGTATACGTTAGCTATGCTCTTTGTCAATGTTTGAATTGAACAGTTGCATCCTATTTTTTTACTTTGAATAGAAATTATATATTTGGAATGTATAATGTGTTTTATTGTGCTTTTACGACACTAGCTGTACAAACAAGTGTTAGCCGTTAGCTTTAGCGGTGTAGCTAAGCTAACAAGAAGCTACAGCAGCTAAAATGTCATTAGTCTGTGTGTGGGTGTGTGTTAGCCCCGTAGAACAGGCTTTCTGCGGGTTTATATTTTGTTATAAAATTGATAGCTCACTATTTTTAGCCTTACTTCTGTTTCAATCGTCTATTCTGTCTGCTGCGTCTTATTGCCTCATCTCCCTTTTATCTGGCCTAGATAACGTTATTTAGCAGCGCAGCAGTAATAAAGCTGTGAAAATGGACACAAGAGCCTGGAGGAATCCATATCATGACTACAATGGGAGTCCTGCGTCCACACAGGCGTTGTTTGACTCTCAGGGAAAGGTAATGCATGAATGTGTAGTGTTTGGTGTGGGCAGGTGAAGTGTTTGTGTGTATGTTTTTAATATTCTTTAATATCTTATTGTCAGTTTTATGTTTTATATGTATGATTCTTGACCTGCAGTATTTGCTTAATATTTATTATATTTCTACTATGTTTATTGTTTTGCACCAAAATACCAAAGCAAAGTCCTGTATGAGTAAACCTACTTGGCAATAAAGCTGATTCTGCATGTAACCCTCATAATTTTTAAATTTTCTGTACCTTCAGCTCACATCAGAGTTTGCCCAGCGGCTGAGCAGCAAGATCAGTGAGCTTTTGGCTGTCATGGAAAATGGGCTTAAGTCTGCTGACCCAAGAGATTGCACCAGTTACACTGGCTGGGCAGGTGATGACACCATTACACATCTGATTTAAATGACATCATATGGTCTGATTGCAAGGAATTGCATTGATCTGAGTATATGGTAACTTATGTCAAGAAGTAAGGCTGCTTATGATTGTCATGCTCATTGCAGACACTTTTTGCCTTTTATATATTTTTTTCTGTACTAAATAGTTTTGTTTTAGTTTGCATAGTTTGTGTTTTGGGTCTTACTCATCATTATAAAGCATGATTCACTGATGCATCTGAAACACTTTTACATCTGGTTAAAAGGTTGCTGCCTTTGCAGTATAAGTATATTAATTTTTGATTAACTCTCCCTTGATTCATTAGTTTTGTAAAATGTCAAAAAATAATAAAAACTGCCCAACACAGTTTCCCAGAGCGCAAATTGGTTTATTCACATGTCTTGTTTTGTCCAACCAACCGTCAAAAACCCAAACATTCAGTAACTATTCATTCCAATACTTAGTTTATAATTGTAGAAGACCAATAAATCCAGAAAATATTAAAATTTTAGGAGCTGGAACCAGAGAAACTTTGGCATTTTTTGCCTTATTGTTTCAGTTCTACTTTGATTTTAAGAATATTTCATTTTCAGTCAATGCACTTTCATTCTTCAGTGTTGTAGATGTGCACATAGTCTATGATTAGATTAGATCATTCTGTAGGTTACCAAATGTGCAGCCTTACTTCAGTAATGGTTTGAAACAGGAAACATTTCTGGTTATCTGTCTGACTGTCCACAGGCATTGCTCTGCTCTACCTGCACCTCCACAATGTGTTCAAGGACCCCTCCTTACTTCAGAAAGCACTGGAATATGTCAACCACAGTCTGAAGTGTTTGACCCGACGTCATGACGTCACCTTCCTATGTGGAGATGCAGGACCCCTTGCTATAGCTGCTGTGGTGTACCATCGCCTGCAGAGGGTGCAAGAGACTGACGAGTGCATCAGCAGGTCAGTCTAGAATACAAGTTATGCATAATGAATTTTTTTAGGTATTTGCTTAGATAAGTGTAAGATAAGTTAGATAGCTGCTCCGTAGCTCTCTCACAGTCTGTTTATCGGCAGAGTAAACGGCATTATACTCACCAGACAGCTTCACCTGGCTGCTCGAGCCACAGGAAGAAAGTGGTAAAGTAGTAAAACCCACCTCTTGCTTGATTTGATTGGCTGCCGGGACCAAGTTTGACATTGACGAGAGGTGCGACTCCGCGCATTTTGCTGAAAAGTTGAGAATATTTTAACTTTTATGCACGTCTAAAAACCGCTAGAAAAGCGGCACATCTGTGTGACCGCCACTTAACAGTGTTTTTTAGGAACATGCTACCTAAACTAAATGCTTGTGATTGGTAATTTTATCTGTGACCACTTGATTGGATGAACCAGAGCATTGCTCGAATCACAATGGACAACTATGGCTCCTGATCCAGTTTAATTACCTGCCACTGAATTGTGATCACATTTATTATACAATAATTGTACGCGGTTATATGCAATAGTCGGTCGTGGCAAAAGGTCATCCTGACTCATGGATTTTGTTTCCTGTGCTACTACTCTCCCAGACTGCTGCAGTTTCACCAGACTGTGGTGAAAGGTTCAGGCGGGCTGCCTGATGAGCTGCTTTATGGGCGGATGGGCTTCCTCTACTCCCTCGTCTTCATCAACCAGCAGCTCGGGCAAGACAGGATCCCACTGCAGTACATCCAGCAGGTGGGTCAGAGACAGGGCACAGTCTGACAAAAATTGCACAATCACTGTGATTTGAGGTGGTACAGAAGGACGTTTTTTTTATCCAGGACAGGCTGACTGATCATCCATGACTTCTTAGACAGTACTCTACTTAATGGTACATACTATAGTAACCATAGACAAAGAGGAAATTTAACCTAATTGGATAAAAGGGTTTGGAATAACTAACTTATAAGTTACTGCCCCTAACAATCTTGATTTGCCATTTGGCTCTAATTTGCTCACTCTTGCACATATTGATGTCCACTTTGTCTAATTTATCTCCATTGATTTCTTTCAATTCTACAGATTAGGTGTGTTTGTGAGCCGGGATGTGTTATTTCCTTCCTCAGATCAGTGAGGCAGTGCTGGTGTCAGGTGAGCATCTCAGCAGGAAGTTTAGGGTCCAGAACCACAGCCCTCTGATGTATGAGTGGTACCAGGAGCAGTACATTGGCGCCGCCCATGGACTGGCTGGCATCTACTACTTCCTCATGCAGGTAGTCTTAAGCTATTTTATACGTTGCTTTATATTTTTTTATATATATATATATATTCTTTTTAATTACTTCTACATGTCTAGATAAATCTTGTAAGGACCTTAATTTTGCTTAATATCTCCCTGAGATGTAATACATTAAAACAGAAATAGCCTATTATGCCAAAAATAAATTAAAAATACAGACACTTGAAATTAACAAATGAGCTATCCACAAATTGGTAAGTATATTATCTATGGGGTGAGCATGTATACGGCATTATTTTGGTGTTGTCTAGGGCTGCAGCTAACAATAATTTTTATCATTGATTAATCTGACAATTATTTTTCCAATTAATTGATTAATTGTTGAACCTATAACATGTCAAAAATGCCCTTCACAGGTTGCCAGAGCTCAAGATGAAATTTTAAAATAGCTTATTTTGTCCAACCAACACTCCAAGAGCTAAATATATTCAATTTACAATGATATAAAAGAAGCAAGAAGAGAAGCAAGAACCAGCGAATCTTTGGCATTGTTGCCTGATAAAGCACTTAAACAACTCTATCGATTACTAGAACTGTTGTTGATAAATTGATCGAATGACTAATCGACTGAAGAACTAATTGTTTCAGCATTTAAGTCAGCCCAGTGTAATAAAAAACTTTTTTTATCCTACCAGCCTCTGTTAGGTGGGCTCAGAAGTTCATTTCAGACCCTTTTACATGCGCTCTGCTGCGGAAGTTTGTCTATCTGTTGCCAAACTAACTCAAACTATACCAAATTTGCCACCTGTTACCCCTTGATCTGTTAAACATGGTTTGATCTCTCCCTCACAGCCGGGCTTCGTCTGTGTGGAGGAGTATGTACACAGGCTTGTGAAGCCCAGCGTCGACCACGTCTGTCGTCTCAAGTTCCCCACAGGAAACTACCCTGCCTGTATCGGGGATGATCGAGACCTGCTGGTGCACTGGTGCCACGGATCCCCAGGGGTGGTCTACATGCTCCTGCAGGCATACAGGGTAAACACTGAGGGAGCAAACTGAAGAGTTATTTTGACAATGTGATAAATTAGCTACAAAAGGTCATTCATGGAGTTCAGTCTTTTAGAGAATAAAAAAAGTTAATTTACCAGTCATAGTGCCATCTTGTGGTGAAGTTAAGTCAATTTCTGTTTTAATCCCAGTTGATAGTGTCTATGTATTTAGTGTTGCTTGTAATGTCAAGTGATTCATATAAATTTAGTGAATGCCTCCACAGCTTTTTCCATAGGAAACAGAAAGAAAATATTTCTATTTCATGTTTCAAAATAATAGTAAAGTATGAAAAAATTATTTTGTTTTCCTGACAACAAATGTTTTTCTTCTTGTCAGGCTTTTGTACTGACATACAAGAAAAAAGCATTATTATTTATTATTAAGAAAATATTACTATTAGAAAATTAAGACACCATCATCAACATCACCTTGTCTGCAGTACAGTATATTGTCTGATATTTCCTAGCTTATCTTGTTACCTGTGGTAAGTTGATGGGTTCCATTTATACAAAAACATAAATTCTTACATTTTAATTTCACTTCTTCTCCTCTTCTTTGTGCCTTTGTTCCAGGCCTTCGGAGTACCTCAGTACCTGGAAGACGCCCTGCAGTGTGGAGAGGTGGTATGGCATTGTGGCTTGCTGAAGAAGGGCTACGGGCTATGTCACGGTGCGGCCGGTAACGCCTACACCTTCCTGGCCCTCTACCGGCAAACGCAGGACCCCAAGCACCTCTACAGAGCCTGCATGGTGAGAGCACATAAACGAGACTTTATAATGTAATCAGTGTACATCATTCACAGAGTGCAGTAGCCATTTGGGTGATCAAACAACTGCAGATATTAATTGTGGCACTCCTGCAGTGCATCCATCTTAATTAGTGCACAAATACTTGATTAATGCCTCAGCAGTTTGACAGTGAGGACTTGTGATTAGGAGTTGTTTTCGTATCTGGTTTAAGTAGAAATTAAGAATTTTTTAACCTTTTTATTTATTCATGAAAGTTCATCTGTTTTTTTTTTTTTTATGGAACAAACATACTGAAGGCATGCCCCCTTTGTTTTCACTTCTAGTATTAGTACTATGCCAGGAAATAACAGCATTTTTTCCCAAATAAATACATTTTAGAAGGGACTGAGAAATAGATAATGCCTGTTGATAAAAAGATACTTAAATAAGTTGTTATGTAATATTGTGTTTCTTAAAGTATAATGCCATAACACAAAGAAGAGGTCATTTTTTTATTTATATATATTTATTTTTGAGACTTTATATTGTCTTTCCTTGGCTTTCTCTGACTTTGATGCAAGATGTGAAAGTCATCTTAAAATTAGCTCAATGCACAACCAATCATAGCCGAGTTGGCCACTCGCCAGCCTTAAAATTGAAAATTATTCCAGAAACGGGGGGAATGTGAGAGGCAGGGCCTCTCATGTTTATTGACAATAGGTTGGTCGCTGTCGGTGTGAGTCGCCGTCAAAGCAAGCCGAGCGGGTCTGGTAGCGAGCTCTCCTTGGATGCACTCCAGGTGGCACGAGTCCCATGTGTACTGTCATTAATATGAATCTATTCATAGAGGATGGAAATAGACTCTTCAGATGTCTTGCCTAAGCTCTGTTACATGCTCCCAGAGCAACAGAGTGACATTGTGGTCATTATTTGATACCTTGACAGATGCTAGGATTTCACCGAGAGGAGCACAATTTTTAGCAGTTGTTGACATTGCTCGCTATTCTCCTGAGACGGTTAAGCTACAGTCCACTGTTGTGATAGAATGGGAATGTTATTATGACACTGCCTGTCTCTGTCTGTCTTTGTCTCTCCAGTTTGCAGACTGGTGCATGAACTATGGCAAACATGGATGCCGAACACCAGACACCCCCTTCTCACTTTTTGAAGGTAATATGTGATGAGATGTCCTACTTGCCAAATAATATTTTATTATTCAATTGTTTGGTTTGTTACAAATATTATCAATAGAGCTGGCTAACTATAATTTGACCAATCCTTTTTAATTAAGTTATGTACCATTTGTGTATGTACAGGAAACTGACAAAATGACAAAAACAGCCCTGCGAAAAATAACAGATTTTGTTGCAGTTGTCACAGTTAATGGTTCAACTCAACGGTAAATTCTGAGGATGTACATGGTAGTTTTGTTAAAAAAAATTATTCCTACTCACTGTGTCCATCAGTATTAATGAGGGTCTGTTTCTGCTAATGCAGTCTTCCTGTGTTTGGCATCATTTGTCATCATGATATTTGAGACTTTTACAGCTGGCACATTGCATACTTTCGCACTTGTTACTTATGTACTGATGCACCAGCATTTCAGACAGCAGGCAAAACCTACTGCAAATCCCAAGTACAAAGCTATACAAATGAGTCATGTGTATTTTATCACATTTATTAAAAGTGAAGCAGGTTATATGAATGCCGTAGCCGTACTAGAATGGTGCAATAGCAGTGCATCAGAAATGAACATTGGACAACCAAAGAACTAGTTGTCTGCAGTGCTATACAGGACATAATAATCACCCCTGTGTTGATGAATATACAACATGTTGAAGTTGTTTATAATTTTAAATATTTACATACATATTGCAAGATATTTTTTTTATACGAAAATGTACATATACTCTTTACTTAATTAAGAGGTTAAATGGCTCTGGTTGTTTGCCATCCTGGTAGAGGCATTGCAGTTGTAAATATAAAAACATTTGTGTGGCTAACATGGCGTGAATCACCTGGAAACCTCACAACCAGCTAGGGGATATGTACACAACCCAGTTTATTTTGAAAAACACCATTCACTTCCTGTATGATCAGTTTGAATTGCTGCCCTCTTGGAGGCGTTTAATGATGCCTCACTATTGCTGTTATTATTATTGCTCGGTATTATTGCTCTAACTAATACTAATATTGATGCTATTGCTGGAGAGCACATTAGAGTACATGATATTGTGTTAGCAATCAGCAGTGTGTATCGGTGTCAGTAGAGGGCTAACTATTACAGTTTTTACAAGCGAACATTGAAGGAAGACAGCTTACAGTGGTGTTTTCTGTAGGGCGATTCTGTATCATATTGTTTCTCCGTTACATTGTCCACCGCTGTAGCTGCAAACTCACCGTGTCACTTTCTGTTTGCAGGCATGGCAGGCACCATCTACTTCTTGGCCGACCTTCTGCAGCCAATGAAAGCAAGGTTCCCAGCCTTTGAGGTGTAAAAGTTTCTCCACAGGTAGTCCTCCCCACCCACACTGCGGAAAATATAACAAGAAGAAGACCCACATTTCTGCTCTCTGTCGCACTCACTGCATGAAAACACTTCATTTCATCTCGATAAATGAAATTCTGGGACTGACTTTGACTCCCACTTCACACATTGTGCCATGTTTTCCCTGCTCTTCTCTTCTGGGAACTTTACATGTTATTAACAGAATCAATCCTATACTCGCATCTCAACTACATAATTATCTCAAAGATATGTCAAAGGTGAGAGCCTCTCTAGCTTTTTGTGTATAAATTAAACTCTTGCTTTATTAACTTTGGCTGTTGCTCAGATTGTGATGTCTTTGAGGGTTTATGCAAAAAGGAAGGAAACTAATTTTCAATTTGTCAAAACATAAAATGAAATTGTGGGGAAACTAAATGGTGTTTTGTTAACACTTAACAACTGTATATTTCTATTATTCTGTAAGTTTGATATGTTAAAAAAAAAAAGAAATGGATGCTTTAGTTTGCTATTCTGTTGCTGTTGATGTTTCTCTGAAAAAGAAAAGCTAGTTAAAATGCACAAAATATAATGCAGTATAAGCTGTGTCATGTGTTAAGGGATTAACCCCAAAGTGTAAACTGTTTGCCTGTCCTTTGCACTGTCTGAGCAATAAACCATGTGTCTTTTTACAGCTGTTGCTGTAGTGAATTTCAGTACCTCCTGCTCTTGTTTTGGTGTAATTATGCAGCAGCAAAGAAAAGCCACAAGGGGGCAGGAGAAACTTGGCAACTTGTGAATCAGTATCTGACAAGTACATTCGTTGGCAACAAAGGAGATTTGCCTTGAAACTTGGTCACTTCATGAATAGGTTATTTGAATAGTCAAATTTGATGCTAATCAGGTTGAATTTTCCATATTCAGTGAAGATATGGATACGACATACAAGATGGTCTAAAAATGTCCATGGTGTGATTTGCATTGACTTAATTATGTAAGGAATTGTCTTTGTAAACTCTAACACAACACAGAAATGCAGGAGACGTACACATTTGACACCTTCCCATTGTAAACACTCAGTTTTAAGGCATTTAGCTCACCAATGAAGTCACACGTTACAGTGACAAGTGTCTAAAATCCTCTGTCCCTTCCTCCATGAGCCACTTTGCTCAACTGGTCCGGTCTCTATTCCAAATAAGGCTCATGTAACATCCCTGAAAACCAAGCGGTGACACAATGCCACCACTCTTTTTTAAGCCCCATGCCCATGCTTCTTTATGGCCTGATGCCAGCTGGGGTCTTGGAAAGCTAAAGAGGAGGGTTTGCGAGTTGGGGGGGTGGGCAGGTGGTTACTGTACCAGAGAGTCTTGAGGAGCAGGAGCGTTCATTCACTCCACCCCCATCTCCACAGAGCCGGCCCAGCGTAGGAGAAACCGGACACGTCCAGCAGGAATGGGAGTAAAAATAGTGGTCATCTGTCCCGAGGCGTGGTCTCCTGGACATGTCTTTCACTGTGGTTCACTCAGTCTCACAAATGTCCTCCAGCTCTTTGCCTTCTGCTCTTTAGCTGTGGGACATATCCGTTCTGTGTTACAGAGCTGATGACAAGTTACATAGCTATTCACGCTATTAGTGAATTATCTAACCCTTTGCACATTGTCTCAGCGTGTATGAGCACTTGCTCTTCCTCTCAGCTGTGTCTTTCTATCCTTTTTATTCCAAAACCACAATTTGACATTTTTGAGTTATGAGTGTTTATAAGGCAACAAAAAGATGTTTTAACGATTTTAAACATTTGCATTTCTGACATATTGGCAGATGATTTTCAAGCAGCTAAAGATTTTTGGTCCATAAAAGACACCGTCAGGAAATCACTTGACTGAGCAAATTACAACACTATACAATGTTAATGCTGACATTAAATTCATAATTCATCTATTTTTTAAATGAGCTTATTAATAAATAAATATTCCAAAACATTAACATACTGAATATGCAGTGGCCATCAGAGGCTTGTGTGGGAACTGCAGAGCTCAATATTTGGGATGCAGACTGCATCTCATAAAGTAAGTAAAATAAGTACTTCTACTTAAAACATATGTGCTGTTTTATGACAAAGGTTTTGCAGTTTTAACAAATAGAAGAAGAAGGCTCACATTTAAAGTTGAGCATAAATTTAACCTAATACAAATGCAAAACATAGTATATTTCCATTCATAAGAAACATTGGGAAACAACAAAGTAGATTTTCCAACAGAAAATGTTGACCTTTCTCAGTGTGACTCAGTATAGAAGTACATAATCATCTTTGAAATTATGAACAACTTAGTTTCGATAATTTTATACATTCTCCAATTGATGCGATTGCTTTGTCAAAACAATGCCAACGATAGTAAGTGGACCTTGAGTTGGGATTGTTTTGTCAGATTACTTTTTTCATATTCAAGAATTTACTTTCTCTCAGAGTAATAAACACCAGAAGTTCTGGAGGACTTTCAACGAAAACCAGGCAGGGACCATAACTACAACAAACAATAAATATACTGTGCGAAATTTCCTGTTTTTGCATGAGACCGTTTTCAAGACTAAATCCAACAGAAATGTTATACCATCAGCACCACGGAGAGCTCTAATGGAGATGGAAATGTTGGTGAAGCAGCTCTGTGCTCAGGTCATTTAACCTCTATAGATTATGCAATTTAAGTCTTTACTTCTGGGTAACTTAACCTATTATGACCATTTTATAACCTCAAATTCACCCCAATGTAATTGTCTTTTCATTCAGCTGCATATAGTGTACATTCAAGACATTTTGATCAATTTCTATTAAGGATAAAGCAAGTGAAGCTGCGCATTATAGCACTCAATTCAACTACAAAAACCATTAACTTTGGAATGTCTATTTATCATATGTTGCAGATAATCTGGTTGATTTCAGTTTTTAGGACAGGTCAATTGAAAGGTAATGTCCATAAACCTCATATAGTGGTATTAGGAAACCTAAGAATATTCTGTTCTTAAGTAAACTGCTACTCAAAGTTGACTTTTTTTATTACCTGCCTGAATGAAAATCAACTTTTCAAATGGTTTTTGCCCTGCTGTTATTTACCCATAAGAGGAGGAGAAAAGTCTCACTGTTTAAAAATACCACCTTGTAAATGAGCTCTCTGGGCTTGGAGCCCCTCTGAAGTGGGCCACTAGGTAGCTGAGTTTTCTGTGTTTCTACTGACACAGTTCAATTGTGTATCTCATCCAAAAGAGAAAAGTTTAGATGTCAAGTCAATGAAAGCATTTTTTCTTTATAGAAATAAGTTTACACACAGTTTCAACCCTTGAGACGCAAGAGTCTCAAGGGTTGAGACTTGACACAGTTATTTGGCCTATCTAAAAATAGCACCGTCCCCTTCTAAAGGCCTACTCCTGCACAGCTCTCCTTTCCGTTTGCCCTAAGAAAGTTAAAGATGTTCCAACGTGTCATCTGATCCGTCCTATTAGCATATGTGACATCACATGCCCGGGATAAATAAGAGGGGGCTTTGACCATGGCTCAGGACCACTCTGTCTTGGGACTTCAGCTTCTCTTCTCCTTTATTTCCTCCAGCTCCAACTCTCCAAAATGGTGTGTACAAAATTGTGTTTTGGACCTTCTGGGTGGGGCGGTACCGATGGAGTTACTTTTTTGTCTAACATGGACAATTGTTTGTTTGTGGCATGGGTTTGGATACCAGCTCTCCAAAATAAGCCCAAAATTGGGACTTTTTTTTTGGCATCACTGAAATTGTGCTAGAGAAGAGAAATCAAGACTTGCATTTTTGATACTGCTCTGAAAAGCTTGTCTTTATAAATTGTAAAAAAAAAAATTAAAAAAATATCAAGGTTGAGAGGCCCAGGAACACTGCCTTAAAATACATCCACATTTCTATGATTAATGTCTGTGCAGGCTTATATCTAAATACAAGGAGACAATTTCACCATGTATCACAAGTATGTAGTGAAGTTTTGAACAGTTTACAGCAATACAATCTTAGATTGAGCATTTTTAGGAAATCTTGCATACAATATTTTCTGTGCTATTTCTATCCTCATAAATCATTGCTTCTATTCATTTCTCTGTGTTCCGTGTGTTTGTGTATTCGTAAATGTATCTTTTTGTTTGTGTATGTGTGCGTTTTCGTGTATTTCTATGTGACAGACCGAGTTCTCAGCGGACCAGATTGAGGGTAAGTGAAGAAATTGCAAGATTCATCCTCATCCCTTACAAATAACTCGTGAAAAATGGGTTGTGAGAATCCCACTCTCTCATCATCATGCAGGGTGACGTTTACTTGCAACGTTACCAGCAGGAGAGAGTACGCCCTCCAAATTTTCTTCCATAGCTCAGTCTGCCATTTTTGTAGCGAGTGATTTTTCAGCAATTGTCACAATAAACAAACTGACAGAGTAACTTCAGGCTCGCCTAGTTGAACCTTTAAGCCAAATTAACTGTTAAAACGTAGGGATGAAGAAAGTTCCAGACTGAAGGCCGCCGTAGGACATGCCGTTCCACAGACTTGTCCAGTTGTCGAGGAGGATTTGAGTTATGTCTATTCTAAGCCGACCTAGCCTTGTCTCGCAACCCACAGTGGCCCTTACACAGCAGAGGTGTAAATCACCAGGCCAAGGTTTAAGATGCAGACCCGGTGGCATCCCCCTTACACAAGGAATCCAAATTGTGATCCCCTAGCACCATCCCCAACCCTTTTGTTCAGTGCTGAAAGACGTGTCCTCTATAAACATCACCCTGTGTTTGGTGGGTATGAGATTTTAGTGCTCATTTAAAATGTCTTTTGTTTTTTCCCTATTTTGAATAGATCTACCTAATGTTTTTTGTATTGATAGTTTAAAATTTCCCAATTGGCGTGTTAGACTTACAGGGCAAAGCTCAAAAGTGCTTCCTATGAAGGTAAGGCCTTGCAAGGCAAGGTATTGATTACGCCGCAGTCAGCATTCTTATGTTTAACTCGAGCAAGGCCACAGGGCCATGCCTCTATATGGCCTGGGTTACTCTGTCAGGGTGTATCAGTTTGCTCCCGATGTCGCCCTAAATTCCTCCCAAATGCAAGTGAAGGCAGGAATGGAGAGGGGTTGAGGGTGGTGGTGGTGGTGGTGGTGGGGGGCTGGTACAGCTGTTCATGCTGCTGCTGCTGTTCGGAAGCCACATAAGACCATTAATCTGTCAAAAAGGTCACTTTGAGCTGTCTTCCTGGTAGGATTCATAGAAATAGCTATCCTTTGTTCAGGCCCCAGTCTGTGCCTTCCTCCTCTCTGCTTGGGTACAGCTGTCGCTCCCAGTTAGCTGGGAACAATGACACAAGCATGTGGCTTCTACTGTCTTTGATCCTCCAACACAGTGTGACACCACATAGCTGCCACAGCTGACTGAGAACCCTGTAATAGAAAGAATGGAAAACCAAAAGGGGGCCCTAATAAACGTTAGTAGCATAGATGTCGTACCAGACATGTCCAGTATAACTCTTTGATTCACCATTTGCCATTTGATTGAGGTCTTTTTCCAAAGCGCCTCATGCGCCCATAGATTTCTAGTGTGTGTAGCCAATTAAGTATCGTGAGCGCAATAACTGAAGACTTCACGAGACTGAGATTCAAAATTATGTTTGTTCTTTTGACCGGCTTCTGCCTGTACTTCGTAACTCAAAGTTCTCTCTTGCCTCTCCCTTCCTGGCCAGACTTCAAGGAGGCTTTTGGTCTCTTCGACAGAGTTGGTGACAGCCAGGTGGCCTTCAACCAGGTGGCCGACATCATGCGCGCTCTGGGCCAGAACCCCACCAACAAGGACGTTGTGAAGATTCTGGGCAACCCAACCGCTGACGGTAAGACCCCGTTGCATGAATTGCGAAATGCAGACGAAGCTTAAAGACGCAAAAGACAATTATAAGAGAAAGGTAAATGCTAAAACAGTGTAATAGTAGCACAAGAAAAGAGGCCTCAAGTCAACAATCAATTAACGGTGCTCTCCATGTGACATTTTGCAACAGACATGGTCAACAAAAGGCTCAACTTCGACGCTTTCCTGCCCATGCTGAAGCAGGTTGACGCCCTCCCAAAGGGTACATATGACGACTACGTTGAGGGTCTGCGCGTCTTCGACAAGGAGGGCAACGGCACAGTCATGGGCGCTGAGCTGCGTATCGTGCTGTCCACCCTGGGTGAGTCTCAAGTCATCTTCCCCAAATATAGAAGCACACAAATATAGTTTGCTTAGCACGCACAGTATGTGAGCATGTGTGCGCGAAATGGAGAGTGCGTTCCTGACATGGATACTTGTGCGTCCACAGGAGAGAAGATGACCGAGCCAGAGATTGAGGCCCTCATGGCCGGCCAGGAGGACGAGAACGGCAGTGTGCACTACGAGGGTAAGCTTTGATTTCCCAACATGCCTTCTCTCTTTTTTAATAAATATATTCTGTCAAATATTTGAACATATGGGTTTGTCTTCCTCCAGCTTTCGTCAAGCACATCATGTCTGTGTAAGAGGCCAGCAGTAGGAGTGCTGAAGAAACTGTAGCTCACCTACAGACAGCCCAACGGTGTTCAGGACATCTACACTGTGTCAAAGACCAACCAAGGAAAGACAAGGACTATGTACAAGGGATGTTGAAGCAAACCCATCTTGTTGTTTATTTTGTTTTCCTTTTGTCTCATACCCTCCTATCTCGGGACATCACCATCACCTCTCTATTGTAGACCCCTATCACTTGGCCTCTACTCCCCCCGGGGCGCATCTCCACTCGCCACATGGGGTGAGGAACGGGGGAGAAGGGGTGACCGCTCATCAAGTGAGGGTAGACCCCTCCCTTCCCACCGCCACCTCATTCAGTCACGCCATCACTGGCCCAGCAATGCCAAAGGTGCTGGAGAATGGTCGTGGATAGACCGCCAAAAGTCTCCCCCTTCCCTGAAAAGGTTTATTTATTGTCACTCTGTTCATTTCAGAATAAACTTTTCCAACGTACATCCCATCTGGGTTGATTGTTGATCTTTCATTGCCCACATACAGTTGTAGTATAGGGCAACAGTTCATTGTCTTAGATGTCAAAGTTAAAGTGAGACCAAGTAACTTTTGAGAGACAAACTAGCACATTCATTCATTTTACAAATGAAAAGTTGAATTCATAAGCATTAAATCAGAATCAGCTTCATTGGCCAAGTATGTGCACACGTACAAGGAATTTGACTCCGGTTTTAAGTTGCTCACCTTAAGTGTACACAGTGTGTGTACTTACACACCGTTCTGAGAACAATTTACAGGAAGACAGAAGTAGATATACAGCTAAAAATGAAGACAACAAAGATAGGTAAAAATAAACAGATAACTATTAATGTACATGTCGGTAGGCGAAAAAAACAGGTGTGTATATATATATATATATATATATATATATATATATAAGGACCACTGACCAACAACATACAATGTCTACTATATCTGAGTGTCAGATATATCCACAAATAACCAACAAACTGCAGGTTTTATGTGTCACTTACTGCTACACGTTTTTGCATCCTTGTGAAGCACAGACAACAAATCTAGGAAAGACAGTTTTGGTTTTAGTTTTGTTAAATTATACACTTTTTTCCACTATAACTTTAATTTACCTGAGGTCTTGTGGAGTAAATGCAAATGTCACGCACAAGACTCTCTAAGCCTGGGACAGACAGGTTCAAGGTTCTAACCTTTAGAGAGTCTGCCCCCTTGTGGACAGACTTTTATTATCCAGCACATCGTGTTACTTTTAAGAACAGTCGAGGTTGTGTTTAAACCATTTTCTGCCTCCACATACATTGTGAAATAAATACATGTATAAGGTAGTGAAAGTACCTTTTTTATATTATTATTTTACATTTTATTCTATAAAATTTTCTATACTATAGATCTGTATGTGCCAAAATAACAGAATACATGTAAATATCAAAACCTCTTATTTTAGCTTGATAAAATACAAATTAATTTCTGCACGAAAATATATATTATTTATTTTCATATGCTAATCTATTGACTTGTGTCTTTTATTCTCTCAGAAAAGACAGAGGAAATAATGTTGCTGACTTTTTTCATATATAACCCTATAGATTTTTGTTTAATATGGATATATGATTATTCTAATTTTACATGTTCTTTACTTACTTTAAAAACATAATTACCGATAGGCTACACGTGTTTCTGCAACAACGTTATTCCTACTAGCAGCAAGAGGTCTCACTCTGCTGCTGCTGTCATGGACGAAACCTTCTCCTAGAGTGCGAAAACAAATGGCTTCCTTCAAATTTTAACATTTTAAGTCTATTTCAACTAAATTACACACAGATGAAACTAAAAGCAGAACTTATAGTTATTCACTTTGCTACACAGAGCATGCTAACGGTTAAAACGTGCTTTTGCAACCCGGAGGAGGAGCCGGTGACTGACTACAAAGCGATCCGTCTTCAGATGGGATTCTCGCTCAGACGATCTTTGTCTTGTTTACTTGTATGTTCTTCCACGTCTTCTGCCGTTGATAGTTATAAAAAATGATCAAGACTTGTCTTTTTGGGCTGAGACATGTTTCCGGGCGAGGACGGGTGCTCTCTGCGGCTACTGCAAGGTGAAATATGGTCTAAATAACTGTAATGTTTGACTTTTTCAAGTAATATATCTTTTGAGATGAACACGTTTCAGTAATAGCTACGAGAAATATCTCTACATGCGGAATTCCTAAACATTGTTTCCTCATTCTCTTATACTATCTTTTCTCGATTGTAATCGACGTGCAGACTACAAGAGTGGCAGCAACCTTTGACACACTTCCTGATTGTGATAAGTAGCCTGTTACATAGATGGAGGTTTAATTTGAAAATCCAAACCAAAAGGCGGAAGTTGATTGCCCATTTGTAAAACAACAACAACAAAAGGAAAAGTTTATAATTTCTTTGTAGTAATATTCAATGTCAACATCTTAACATGTTAAGTTCGCTTTAGCTATTTTTTTAAACTATATTTTAATTTATTTTATTTTATATCTTTAACTTCTCAAGTTATTATTCTGGTACAGTTATGTGAAAATAAACGAATTGTTGGCCTCTTCATGTAGAGCTGAAACGATTAGTCGATTTCCAGGTTCGAGCTGTGAGGATCTTATATGATAATAAGCTGAATTTCTTTAGGTTTTTGACTGCTGATTGGACAAAATAAGACATTTGATGTCATTACACTGGGCTTTAGGAAGTTATAATAGTGACATTTCATGGACGAAACAGTTATTCGAGAAAATAATCGACAGACTAATCAATAATGAAAATAATAATTCGTTTCAGCCCTACTCTAATGCTTCTTAAAATTAATATCATACCTCCCATAATCCCCTGTTGCTTTACCAAAGTGAATTTATTTGTTATGGGATGCCAAATCAGCCACTTGCTGGCTTTCAAGAATTGTATGATTGGCTGAACTTCTGTAATTCCTCCCAGGCTACAGCACAGCACAGTACAGCCTGTCCCCTCGACCCGTCCAGAGACCTCCAGCGCCGAGACCATGATGGACATCGGGACCCGCCGGATCTTCAGCGAGGACCATGATCTCTTCAGACAAAGCGTCCGGCACTTCTTTCAAGAGGAAGTGGTTCCACATCACAAGGAGTAGGTGGATGAATGGGTGGATTTCTGAACGGGCCTACCGGGCACAGGCCCAGGGTCCTCAGGGGTCAGGGGGCCATGGCCTGTGTTTGAAGTGACTGTTAACATTTTTTGTTGCAGTCACATGACTACAAAGAGACACAAAATGACTACAGTGCATCTGGAAAGTATTCACAGCGCTTCACTTTTTCCACATTTTTATTGTGTTACAGCCTTATTCCAAAATGGATTCAATTGATTATTTTCCTCAAAATTCTACAAACAATACCCCATAATGACAACGTGAAAGAAGTTTGTTTGAAATCTTTGCAAATTTATTAAAAATAAAAATAAATCACATGTACATAAATATTCACAGCCTTTGTCACAACACTCAAAACTGAGCTCAGGTGCATCCTGTTTCCACTGATCATCCTTGAGATGTTTCTATAACTTGATTGGAGTCGACCTGTGGTAAATTCAGTTGATTGGACTTGATTTGGAAAGGCACACACCGGTCTATATAAAAGGTCCCACAGACAACAGTGCATGTCAGAGCACAAACCAAGCCATGAAGTCCAAGGAATTGTCTGTAGACCTCCGAGACAGGATTGTATCGAGGCACAGATCTGGGGAAGGATACAGAAACATTTCTGCAGCATTGAAGGTCCCAATGAGCACAGCGGCCTCCGTCATCTGTAAATGGAAGAAGTTTGGAGCCACCAGGACTCTTCCTAGAGCCGGCCGCCCGGCCAAACTGAGCGACCGGGGGAGAAGGGCCTTATTCAGGGAGGTGACCAAGAACCCGATGGTCACTGTGACAGAGCTCCAGCGTTTCTCTGTGGAGAGAGGAGAACCTTCCAGAAGAACAACCATCTCTGCAGCACTCCACCAATCAGGCCTGTATGGTAGAGTGGCCAGACGGAGGCCCCTCCTCAGTAAAAGGCACATGACAGCCCGCTTGGAGTTTGCCAAAAGGCACCTGAAGGACTCTCAGACCATGAGAAACTAAATTATTTGGTCTGATGAAACAAAGATTGAACTCTATGGCCTGAATGGCAAGCATCATGTCTGGAGGACACCAGGCACCGCTCATCACCTGGCCAATACCATCCCTACAGTGAAGCATGGTGGTGGCAGCAACAGGCTGTGGGGATGCTTTTCAGCGGCAGGAACTGGGAGACTAGTCAGGATCGAGGGGAAGATGAATGCAGCAATGTACAGAGACGTCCTTGATGAAAACCTGCTCCAGAGCGCCCTGGACCTCAGACTGAGGCAACGGTTCAACTTCCAACAGGACAACGACCCTAAGCACACAGCCAAGATAACAAAGGAGTGGCTACGGGACAACTCTGTGAATGTCCCTGAGTGGCCCAGCCAGAGCCCAGACTCGAACCCGGTTGAGCCTCTCTGGAGAGATCTGAACATGGCTGTGCACCGACGCTCGCTTCATTTTTATTTTTAATTTGCAAAGATTTCAAACAAACTTCTTTCATGTTGTCATTATGGGGTATTGTTTGTAGAATTTTTGAGGAAAATAATGAATTGAATCCATTTTGGAATAAGGCTGTCACATAACAAAATGAAGGAAAAAGTGGAGCACTGTGAATACGTTCGGGATGCACTGTACAAACAAACGTAAAACGACCCCAGAAAGACGTAAAATGATCGCAAAGAGACACACAACGATTTATTACTTAAACTTCATTTTCCTCGTCTCTCTTTTTACTTGTTCCAGGTGGGAGAAGGCGGGTGAGGTGAGCAGGGAGGTGTGGGAGAAGGCTGGCAAGCAAGGCCTGCTGGGAGTAATGATACCAGAGGAGCATGGTGGCATCGGAGGAGACCTGTTTTCTACTGTAGTCACGTGGGAGGAGCAGTGAGTTGTCATTAAGATTAAAAACACAATTAGTCTGAGATCAAACACCATCACTGACTGATTTTGTTTTTGCCCTCCAGAGCATATTCCAACTGCACAGGCCCGGGTTTCACCTTGCACTCTGACGTTATCATGCCCTACATCAGCAACTATGGTAGCAAGGAGCAGATTGAACGCTTCATCCCCGAGATGACTGCTGGGAAATGTATCAGTGCTATTGCCATGACAGAGCCAGGAGCAGGCAGGTCAGGACTCAATTCTTCAAAGACATCAGCATGCATAGCACTAATGTAGTGTAGCTTTGATGACCCGTCACCTTTTATCTTGTCAGTGATCTTCAAGGTGTGAGGACGTACGCCAAGAGGGATGGCAGCGACTGGATCCTCAATGGCAACAAGGTACTGAGTGACAAAAGCAGAAACCGGTTAGAACGGTCCTCCCCTGAATATCGTTACTTACATCCAACAGGGAGGGAGTATTCTTTCTTTTCACGTACACACCCCACATATACTAGAATTGAGTACTTTTTTTTATTAACAATAAATTGATCCCGGAGACTCGCTCTTGTGAATACCCAAGCATTGTCATATCTGACCATGTCCCACTTGTATTGGATTTATCATCTTCAACTTCAGTGCACTCTAGAGAGAACTGGCGCTTTGACTCGTTATTTTTATCGGATGTGAACTTAGGCTTTAAGTCTACCTATGAGGACAGGTCACTTTCTTTGCTGCTAATAAGAAAAAGAACAATATGAGGAAACAACTGGATGTCTCTAAACAGATTTTGCAAATAGCTTATTATAGACCAGGAATATTGTAATGCATCCACCTCAGATTTGTTAAAAAAACGGCTTAAACTTCCATCAGAATTTGACCTCCCCTCTACTCAATAAGACTGAGAACAGATCCAAAACCTGAAATTCTGAAAATGTTGGCTGCCAGCCACAGCTAAAACAGTACCAAAGTTTTGGCAAGTTATTTGATCAAACTAGAGTTGACCAAATGGTCGCCTCTCCCCTTTATCGGGCATATGAACTCGATCAAGATGGCAGTGCTCTCTAAATTCCTAAATTTTGCAGTGCCTGCATGTTTTCATACCCCACGTTTTGTTTGTTTTTTAAAGCCCTGGACTCTCAAATTTCCACATACATCTGGAATAGTAAGCAGCCTTGTCTGTAAGTTATCTTCAGAGACCAAAACTCAATGGGGGCATGGCTCTTCCTAGTTTGTTTTTTATTAGGCATTTTATTTGGGCAGCTAATATTTGCTGTCAATGTAATCTAATCGTCTATTTCCACCCTCACCCAGTACACAGTGTTTCAAAGTTGGCATAGAGAAAGCTTTTTATAGGTGACTCATTTGCTGCCTTCGATCAACAGTATGGCATTCCAAATTAAATAGTTTTAGATTCTTACAGGTTAGACACTGTGTTAAAAGTACAATCCCCCAATTTCCAGGAAAGCCACAGTTGAAGGAAATTGTGTTTTAGTGTATAATCAGTTTATAACCTGGATGTGTTTCATTTTAATCAAAGAAAGCATTTAATTTCTGATCAGAGAGCAACACATGAACCTTGGTGGTAACCAAGGTCGTTTTGTTGGATGGAGCCTGAGAAGTTGCTGATTTACACTGCCTAGGATAAACTTCAGGCAAACAGGTGTAGCTTAGCAACGAAAGGAAAGTTTCCTTGTGTAATAGCGCCTCCTAGTGGGTAAAACTTTAATGGGATCCGATCCCGCCTTTAATTCATCACCAATCAGAGACTTTCAGTGACTTCAATGTTTTGATCATTGACCAACCAGAAACGTCACATCCAATCAGGAGGAGCTTAGTATGAAAGGTTTGAAAACTAATGCCGGGAGAAAGGCTTTCTGAATCCAGACCCTTCGTATTCCAGATTTGTATTGTACGTTCTGCAATCCGAAGAATAAACTACTTTGTACTAAATGAGTGTTTTGTCTTTCTCTATCTGGGTTTGGTTCCTACGAACCTCATAGTGGTTATTGAAGGCTAAACAAGGAAATGAAAATCAACCATGACACCACCCAACAACCTCATAGACCCATTCATCGCCCCCTGTCCATCTGTCAAAGGAGCACTGTCTGTCTTTCATGGTCTTATATCTGGTCTAGACTGCTCTTCTATGACTGCTATTAAAACAGCATGGGAGCAGGACCTTGGTTTGGCCCTTACAGATAACATCAGGGATTCCATTATGGAGCTGGTCCACACTTCCTCCATGTGTGCTCGCCACACTCTCTCATTCAGTTTAAAGTGGTACATCGGATTCATATTTCTAAATTAAAGTTTAGCCCCATTGTCGTTCTCTTGGGAGTTTCCCCGGAGGAATTGCAACTATCGGCCGTGGGACGTGGCACGCTTGCTTTCACCTCTTTTAGCACGTTGTGCAATTTTCCTTAAGTGGAAGGAGGCTGCCCCACCCACATATCCCCAGTGGCTTAAGGCCATAATGTCATGCCTAAAACTAGAAAAGACGTTATGTACTGTATTTTGAAATTTAAAATTTGAAAATGTAATTTAAAGAAACTTGTAAAGCAGAAATTCATTTCATTGCATCTCAACATTAGCTTGAACAACTGTTTTCCGTCTCACCTCTCCAGGTGTTCATCTCAAACGGTTGGCTGGCTGACCTGGTGGTGGTAGTGGCCGTGACAAACCGCGAGGCAAAGACAGCGGCACATGGCATCAGTCTGTTCCTGGTGGAGAATGGCATGAAGGGCTTCCAGAAAGGGCGCAAGTTGGAGAAGATCGGTCTGAAGGCGCAGGTACTGGAGCTCAGTGGCTTGATAGTGTTTCCATCAGTCGTCTACCATCCCTCAGTGGTTGGTCGTCTCATTATTTTTTCTCTTTCTTTCAAAGGACACAGCTGAACTGTTTTTTGAGGATGTGCGGCTCCCAGCTGACGCCCTCTTGGGGGAACTCAACAAGGGTTTCTACTACCTGATGAATCAACTGCCTCAGGTGAAAGGAATGTGGCAAAAAAAGTTGAACTCAGTTACTTAAAAGCCATTTAGCATTCCCAACCTTCTTATTACAGAGGTTTTCAAACTGGGGGAGTTGAGGGGGTTCAGTGTGACTTACACTTTCCTAGGATATCAGTATCTCTGATGTCCATTGCGAATAAACATCCATAAATCTGCTTAGAAATTGTAGGAAAAAGACGCCAGAACTCTTCTCGTTTTTTCAGTGTCAAAGAAATCCAGTGAAAGTTGTCTGTATATCCATGGGTACACTGCAAACGGGAACTGCTGATAGGTAATTCGGCATACTTTTAATGGTGCCAATGTGTTGAATATGTAAACAAATGGAGGCTAAAAAAACGGTGCTTTAGTTGTAGCCTGCAGCTAATTAACTGACTCCATGGCAACATTATACTTTCTGTTTACATCCCCAAAGCCCCCAAATTAGTTCCAAAACTTAGAGCATGATTATCGCCATAGAAGGAAGACAAAAAAATAAGTGACAAATGTATGTATGTAACTTTTTTCATGTTGTACTATCAATATTTTTTGACCTCCTAGATACAATATATTATGGAATTTAAAATCTTTGTCTTTTGATTAACTGAGCTTTCCTTGCATTAACATGGTTCAGTGTGTTTAGTTACTTTGTTCCATTACATAGGTACTTCCACACAAGGCACTCTGTCTTTTGCATTATCAATTAATTGTTTTGGTTAATTTTATGGTAAATCGTCCTTTTTTATTTTTTTTATTTTTTTGGAATAGGAGCGTCTGATAATTGCTGACATTGCCATAGCAAGCTGTGAGTTCATGTTTGAGGAAACCAGGAACTATGTGTTGCAGAGGAAGGCTTTCGGCAAGATGATAGCTCACTTACAGGTCTGTAAAACAAGGTTTTGAGAAGTGTGGGTTTTTGTTTGTTTTTTTTTTGTTTTTTTTTCTTGTAATTTACTGTTTTAGCTGTGACTGGCAGCCAACATTATTAGAATTTTAGGTTTTGGACCTGTTCTCAGTCTTATTCAGCTACTGTTTTAGATATCTTCATCACACACACCATACCACTCAACTAATGAGGTCCGCTGTGTTCTTTTTTTTCCTCTGTTCTGTTTTCTTTAGTTACACATTAAAACATTATAAATGTTAACTTCTGCTTTACATTGCCTAATGTTAAGCATTTTATGCGCTGGCGTTAGAGTCAGAATTTTTCTTTAGGAGAGCAAATATCATTGCATCTAATTTGACTCCACAGACTGTGCAGCACAAGCTGGCAGAGCTGAAGACTGAAATCTGTGTGGGCCGAGCCTTCGTAGATAACTGCCTTCAGCTCCACGCTGAGAAACGGCTGGATCCCTCCACTGCTTCCATGGCCAAGTTCTGGTGAGAATGTGTTTTTGTATTTACCAGCTTTTAATCTCAAAAACAGGCCACGTTGCTGCCATTTGCTAATGTCCTTTTGTCTTTTCTCCAGGGCATCTGACCTCCAGAACAAGGTGGCCACTCAGTGCCTGCAGCTCCATGGAGGCTGGGGCTACATGTGGGAATACCCCATTGCCAGGTAAGTGGCACATAAACTGTGTAACAGGGAAGGTAGGGCTAACTTTTGGGAGGAATGCCAGATTGTTTGTATTCCAGTCCATCAACAAATTGCTGAACTTGTCTCTGTCTTTCCAGGGCGTTTGTGGACGCCCGTATTCAGCCCATCTATGGAGGCACCAATGAGATCATGAAAGAGCTCATTGCCCGCAGCATTGTCAGACAGAAGTGAGAGTTTGATGTTTTTATGGTGGAAGAGCACTGGGGGTGTTTTTTCTTAGTTGACAGTTTGTCTGAAAATGGGTTAAAGTATGATGAACGGTCGTGAAAAGACAAGGAAGGCATTACAGAATGAAGTCATGGGACTAAAGCGACACTATGTGTTTAAAACTGTGTACAAACACCGGATTTTGTTTGAGCGCACACACAGAACGGTCTGCTAGTGGACTGTGAGGAGATATTCGCTGAATTTGACAAAGACGTGAATTGGATTAGAATCACATACCACATATTTAATGCCGTAGATTTACAGAGCTGATTTTAGAGGTTGACAAATAAATTAGAAAAAGCACTAATGACTCGACGGTTTCCTTAATCACATTATATTTCACAACTTTGGTAAAATAATGACCTTTTTTTATGTTTCTGTTTCTTTCCATTTATTACTTACTGTAGTGTTAGTTGTATATTTCATTTAAAAATAATTCCAGGTAAAATGCACATATTTTTGTAAATGAATGTATTGTTAGTTGCTTGTGTGTACAATATATAGTTAGAGAAGAGATTGTATGTATGAATGAGCAATTTTGTCAGTAATGCGTTGTTTTAGCATAGCATTGAGACCGTCTGAGACAGATATTGCAAGTTAACTTATATCAGATTTAAGGTTTTGGACTGGATTCTCAACATCTTTTCATAGCAGATGCTGCCATGCTTTCAAATTCCATGTTAGTCAAAGTGTGCATACATGTCTGCTTTTGTCTTCTATACTTAAGAGGACCATATACCCTCACAAGGATATGAATGCTAGAAAAATAGTCCAAATTGAGAATTTGTTTCTGTTTCTTACTCTTCACTTTTTGGGGTGAGAACTGGCATTAAGAGTTAATGTTGGTATGTCGAGGTATGAACTGAGCTGAGGCATGTGATGGTTAGGGATGAATTGTTAATGAAGGTCCATTAAATGGAAGAATAACTGCACTCCCCTGTGCATTGTCTTATTTCCGTCAATAGGTGGCAGTAAATGCATGTACAAAGCAGGTAGAGAAATGACCAGGCCTGCATCTGATTCCATTGCAGCACATACAGCAGGCAAAAGCAGACTGTTGAATGTGACTGGATGATGATTTAAAGCATCTATACAAAGTTTCTACCTTATCTCTGGGAAGTTAGGGATGATAATTATCACATTTTCTATCCATTTACCCTCTACTTTTATTTGTATTGTTTTCTTCATTTTCAGGCATCAATCTGAGTTTTATATTGTAATTGGTACAGCACACAGTACCAATTAATACTCACATTCCCCAAAAAACCCACATCAGTGCCAGTTGACAAAGCTAATCCCCGCCACGCCTCACGGGGGGGAGGGGGGTAGCTACTGCTCACTGATGCATCTTCCACCACTCCCCTCTTTTCCCGTCTCTCTCTCTCATCTTCTCCCCCTTCCTCTGTATTTCCCCCCCTGGTTACTTTCCCTGCCCCTCCTTCCCACTCTCCCCTTGGCATCACATTATTATCCCCTTCCCTCTTTTCCTCCCCCTTCTCCATATTTCCTCAGCAACAGCCACACCCCGGTGCTCCAGCTCGGCACTCATTTCCACTGCGGACAGAGAGCTTCGCCTCTTTGAGCAGAGCAGCTCATTATAGTGTGGAGATGCAGAAGCCCTTCAACAATGACTCGACATTTCCCTTTGCACCTGCTGGGTGTTCTGTCTGGCTTCATATCAGTGTACATCTGTGACAAACTCTGTGTTTTTTTGCATGCATATTTGCACTTCATAGATGTTGCACACATTTCATATAATCACAAGGAGGGATTGCCTGTCATGAACATCGCAGCCACATAATCCCGTTGCCCCCACACTGCTGCATTTACGGTAGCTTAATTTGCGATGGGAGGGATCAGAGGGCCCCAAACAGCTCTCATTGTCACTACAGCTCTTCACACACAAGGGTATTAGTGCCGCTCAGCAGCCTGATCCTCCAGGTAAGAGCTGAAGCTCTGTTTATTATTTACTGGGAAATGCTCTATGATTGCTCAAACCAGCATTAATGTAGAGTCTCAGCCATTTTAATGCAACACTGGCAGCTGTTAAAGTTCTAAAAAGTCAAAGTGTATATTAATGTTGGCATTACTGTCCACTAATCCTCA